>NC_051442.1:24959827-24969477 GCF_001649575.2 Kryptolebias marmoratus
TGGTGCTCCAGGTGTCTTGGTGCTCTCTCTCTGAAGGAGCTCCAGGTGTCTTGGTGCTCTCTCTCTCTGAAGGAGCTCCAGGTGTCTTGGTGCTCTCTCTCTCTGAAGGAGCTCCAGGTGTCTTGGCGCTCCCTCTCTCTGAAGGAGCTCCAGGTGTCTTGGTGCTCCCTCTCTGATCTTCTCTTTCAGTCACTCAGTTTGGGAGGACAGCCTGCTCTTGGTAGATTTACAGATGTCTCAAATCTAATCTGTCTGACTACAGAAGATGGGTACCCAAAGGGAACAGACTTCTGTAGTCAACAAATCGTGTTTAGGGTTGAGGTGGGCTGGTACCTGTCTTCTGTAGTCAGACAGATTAGATCAACTATTGATCCCAAAAGGCTGAGAAATGTTGGTGTTATAGCAGCTTGTAAACGGTCAGAGCACAAAAACAACCAAAATGTACAATCATTGAGTTACTGTACAAAAAAGTATTACCAATCAAAGAAAAATATGCACAGGAAAATAAGTAGATTGGGAGGAATTAAACTGTGTGATGGCTCGGGTCAGTACGGCAGCAGAGGAGTATTTGTGCAGTGTGCTCCTCTCCACCACAGCTGGTGTCACTGGCCCCAACAAATCGCTGCAAGGAACAGTACACTGGCCACAGCAGACGAGTAAAAGATCACCAACATCCTGCTACAAACATGGAAGGATCTCAGCTTCCTCAGAAAATCGAGCCTGCTCATCCCCTGTTTGTCCACATTGTTAGTGTTGGATTTCCAGCCCAGTCTGTTGTTGGTGCCGACTCCCAGGTACCTGTACTCTTCCACCAACTCCACCTCCTCAGGGGCTGTGAAGGCAGCCCCTCCTTCCTAAAGTCAGCAGCAGGTGATTTCACCCAGCCCACTCCCCTCCATCCCCAACACACCCAACACCTGCAGAGGCAGAGAGTTCCTGAAGGGGGCATGACCCAGAGCAGGAAGTCAACAGCACCTGGGGCTCATTTTGGAAGGTCAACAATTTCTTGTTGAGTTGAAACTTGTGTCAGGACACATTCAGGATGACTGTCAGGTGAAATTAGCAGTGTTTAAAGTGTTTGTGTGGCAACAATTCAAAAAGAACCAACGTGGTTCTGTCACTCAGGAACAGCTTCCCCTGTACAAAGTCTGTGGTGCTGCACATTTTAGGATAGAGTTCACGCAGGGATTTGCCAACTCTGAAGCTGACAAGATAAAGTTTAACCCTCTCGTTAATCCGTTTGAGCCGAGAGGAAAAAAGTTGATCAAATTCTGAGGCAGGATGTAGGTGGTGACAAAATCTGACTACCGTTTACTAACTTAAACATCTGTCCTCTCGTGACCTCTTATCTGTGCTGACACAGAGGTCACCAGGGCTGCACGGGGCCGTTATGACCCAAACGCCTCTCACCGTGTTTATCTGCGGTTGCTCTCAGTGCCAAGTGTTTGTTACAATCAGCACAAGGTCATGCACATCCCAGCTGTATATAATGGGGTCCAAGAAGTTCAGGGTTACACCTTTGTGCCTTGCAACATTGCAATAAACTCTACTTGATGACCATTCTACAGAGTGCCTCGTCTCTCACAACACATTTCTGTCCAGGTCCCCTCCCCTCTGTTTACTTCTGTGGTCATCAGTGTGAGCAACTTTTCTTTGGCATGTAAAAAGTAAAGCAAAAACCAAACAGACAGCTGTCAGAGCAGAGCACATCACAGCTACAGAGTGTCTGAACTGAGTGTTTTTGTTGTTTCATGGTGAACTGTTTGTAGTTGTGTGTCTGGATTTCATTAAGTTGTTTTTTTAACTCTTTCAATGGGCTGTGGTAAAAGTGATAATAAAAAGGAAGCAATTAATATAGATCAAGTAAACTCTTCTGATTACTAAATCAGATACTGAGAAGATTTATTTCATAGTTCGGTGTGGAATGTTTGAAAGAAGACATCTGAATAATATGATAATAATATGAAATAGAATTTTAAAATCAAGTTTTAAATTTTGTCCCCTTGTAAAAATGAGTTTTACCCCCTGAGTTCAAAGGTCAGTTTTAATAAGAAGTTAGAAGATGATGTATACGACTCATGCCAGTCATCTGACTTTGTGCTAAAAATCTGTTGAAGCATATCTTTCTTTCTTTGAAGACTTCTCAGAAGCATTGTTGACATTTTTGAGAGCTAAGTGTTACAGCCCTACTGGCACATGTCAAAGTAACGTCAATGACTAGACTTACTAGTTAAAGTCGACTCCTCTTCTTTCTCCTCCACAATCGTCTCAAAAACAGACTCCACCTATAGATGAAAAGTTTTCTGTGAATATTTGAATAAATTAAAACAAAAACAGGTTCCCACAGAATGAACTTGCTGACTTTTCTCTTCATGGGAACCAGACTGACTCGCTCCTCCCTACACCTTCTTGCTTCCAATATCAGCTCCTGTGTTGCCTTTGGGGGGGGCAGAGCTTGGGTTCGGAGCTTCCCGTTCAGACCTGGGACTCTGATGTTAATTGTTGATTGGCCTTAAGGCTCTCTGTAGGTCGTGCACCATACATAAATAAACCTGTTTGAGTGATTGAAATTGATTTTTTCCCACAACAATTTGGTGCTGTGACCTGGATCCCCCAATAATATTACAAAGAGGGAAAAAAAAGAAGAAAAAAGGATGAGAATCTTTGTAAAATAAAGGGTTTTCTTTGTAGGTACCTACAAGGGTGTCTGACAGAGAAATAATATACTTCCAGAGGTTCTTGTTCGGCTTGGAAGAGCTGAGGAAGAAGCCTTTATAGAGGTTTTGGAGGGGCTACAGGGTCTAGGAAGAAATCCTAGAGAAGACCTCATCGGTGCACAAGGCAGGTAGATTTCTTACAGTTTTGGTTTTTCTAAAACAGGGAACCAAACCTGTGAGGAAAATCTGAAGCCCTTTATGGGAAATAAAGGCCCCTCTTAAAGTGATAAGAGGCAGAGCGGTCACAAAGCTGATGTTGTGAATTCTGTGAAGACGTTTGCAGTCTAAAGAGGAATTCCCCCAAATTTTAGAAGACATGGATCAAAGTAGCTCCTGGGTCGGATCTCCCCCACAGGGGGAATTGTTTGATGATATTATAACAAAATATGGCAAAAAAAGTGTTTATGGTGTGAATGGATGGATACAAAATAGCAGTTTTTTCCTGCAGGCAGTTAATGAAAACTAAATGTTTTGAAAGAGAGAGAGAAAGAATTACAACAGAAGATCAACTGAGAAAAGGAAAAACAGAAAATCTGACTGATCCTCTCCACTGCTGATCAACTGAATTACCTACTGGAGTTTTTTTAAATAGAAATTGACATATACTATATTGTAAAAAGCATTCAGTCACCCATCCAATCACTTCCATGGCCACAGGTGTAGAAATCAACCATTAGGCGTGGTGGACCTACACATACCTTACTCACATGAAGACAGATTGGAGTTTGAATCATCAAACAAACATTCACTGCCATGTCTGATCAATTAGCCAGTATTGGAGTTTTCCATTCTGCAGAAATACTGCATGAAGAGATGGTGACCAACTTAACATTTATTCCACGTGATGGTAAGAATCTCTCCATTAGGTAATTACCGTGAAACTCTGCCTCTGAGCTTGTGGCTCTGTCTGACACCAAACCTGCCCTGCCTGACGGTGAACCTGACACAGAGTTGCTGCCATGTGATTGGCTGGTTACCTATTTGTGTTAACAAGCAACTGAACAAGTGGACCTAATAAAGTGGCTGTGAGTATGTATAAATATTCACAGTATCTAAGAGCAGTTATGTGGAAGTCAGAATGAACTTGGGCTTGTAAAACACATACAATTCTACTTGTTCTTGATTCATTTTTAACAGCATAGAAAGTTATATTTAAACCACCGTGCTGGATGTTGCAGTAAACTAGTTAATTACTTTACTGTAACATGAAGAAGTTTCATCATGAGACAGGGTTTCAGTTGAAATCAGACCACAGTTTGTCCAATAATATAAGCTTATAAAGCAGACTGTTGATCCTATAATTATTTACCCAACAGACCGTAACACATTACTAATAAAGTCGAGGTTTTTTACCCTTCTAATGGAGAGGGGGACATTGCTGAAAGGTTGCAACTGCTGAAAACTTTACAAACTTCAAATTGACTCAATATTGTGAGAAAATACACACACTTTCAGGTGCAGTCGTGCAAAATTTTGAATGTTTGCGATCAAGTGACTAATTTTTCAAAGTCCTGGCCAATTTTTATTCTAGGCTATACATATCATATTCCATTTCCACCACATTGTCTCACATCAACTGGCTTTGTTCCCATGTTAGCAGCTGTTTTAATCTGCAGGCTTACACTTTAGGATTACAGATGGACAGATTCGGACTAGTCTTTTAATAATTCTTATCCATCACCAGTGTGGGTTTTAGAGCTGGACATGGTTTCTGTCAGAAGAGAGCACCTGTGCAGGTGGCTCTTGCACTCTTGAGATGAGCTGGAGATGTTCACAATGACTGACTGTTCTGAGAAAAGCTTTATTGCATAATTATTTTTAACCATATTAAAAATTCTAATGGCACCATTTTGAATGTCACAAGACATTTTGGAGGGTCCCTAACAAGCAGTGGCAGTCCTGTGGATTACTGGCTTTAAGTACCTAGATGTATTTCTGCACTTTGTTCAGACCTGGACTCTAGTTTGGAGGACATCTGAAGGATTTCAAGCCACTTCCTGTTTGGTGGCAAAGTATATTGTATTGGATTTTGTGCACTTTGTTTATATATCGTGCATGGATGCTTTGCAAAATTACACCTTTAATCTTAAATGAATGACTTGCTTTAGGATTTAGAAGATGGGTCTAGAGGGTTTCTGTAGTGTATCTAGAGGACATGAGTACAGCAGACTTTAAAAGCCTCGATGAAAGCAAGGAGCAAGACTGATCGTTTGAAATCTTCTAGGGGGTTTGCATCCACTTTGCCATGCCGGTTTTGGAAATTCCTGGTAATACAAATCCTTTGTCAGTCACACTTGATGTTGGTATAAGGTTTCATGACCTGCCATGTATCCTCAGGCTCCCAAAAGGTTATTATTGGACAAAAGAAGAATAAGAACGGTGTGCAGGCTTCGGGTCTAACAAATTACTGTGAAAAGTTTTCCATAAAACATCATCTACAAGTCAAATTACGCATATTCTGATTCAAACAAGATTTTCAGAAAACTCCAATATTTCTTCCACAATAATTGACAATATTTAAGAGGGTTGTTTAAGCAAATTAGTTTTTGTTAATTTCTTTTCTAAAATGCAACATATGTTCACTGAAATAGTTGAGAAAAAACCCAACTCACACGATCAAGGAGAAGAACTCCACTTTCATCCATGTTGAAATGAGCTTTGATTCCTTTGGACTCGGCGTCGGCGTGCTTCTCAAAGCTGTCACCGACTCCAGACAGCTTGACTGTGGTCAAGTTAGGAGAGCCAAACACTCTGCAACACAAGCATTCATCAAGCTGAAGCACAGGGAAACACAGCACATCTGAGTCACTCGTGGAGCAGAGTCTGAAAGCCAACCTGAGGTCACTCTGACTCAGGAAACTGAGGTCTCCGTAGTTGATGTTGAAAGCAAAGTCCGTGTTGTAGCGGTTGAAGGTAATGACTTTACGCTGGGGGTAGGGCGCCATCCTCTGGAACAGGATGCGTTTGTTGTGTTTCAGGGTTTTGATGCCTTCCTCCTCCATCTCCCGGGAGAACTCCACCTGACAGATTAAACAGCGAGTGCTGGTAACGTTCTTCAGAGTTTTTGTTGGTTTGCAGTTTTGTGACAGTATGCAAATCAACCAGTTTGCATTTTACCCCGAGTAAATAAATAGTAAAAATTGCAATATCTTGAAATTAAAGTTGAACATTCTGTTCAATAGAGTACAGAAAACTTGTGTAAAGAGACTATTAAAATATCAGGATGTTGGCATTAAGTCCCATTTCTGTGGCTCATTTAACATGTGAATCATGTTTCTGCTGTGAAGTAACTCAGCTATAAAAGCTCCAAAGAGCCGTCAACTTTATTTGTTTAATTAAAGTTCTATTGTTGTGTTTGTGGACATTTTTCCTTTTGTAAATTTACTAAAGGTTAGAGCACACTATTCTTGATTAAGCCACACATTTTGATGCATTTATGAGTTTTTGTAATGCTGCAGGAGGAACAGAAAGACAGACAGTCACATGAGGGCAGAACAGTAATAAGGTTACACTGGTATCAGTGACTAATGATTAAAACCACCAGACACTTCATAAAACTGTTTCCAATTTAAATTCACTTCATTAGACAGCTACATGGCACAGCTAGCTAGTTAAATAGCTGGTATTGTACCGTATTTCCTGGTCTATAAGGCGAACTTTAAAACCTTCAATTTTCTCAAAATACGGCAGTGTGCCTTATAATCCGGAGCGCCTTACATGCACACGGCGCACGGACCTGGGCGCACGGACCTGAGCGCACGGACCTGAGCGCACGGACCTGAGCGCACGGTGGAGGTGTTTATACTCGATGCTTACGTCGGTGCAGTATTCTTCCTGAGTTTTGAACTGTTTGATTATGTCTGTGATCTCTCATAGAGGATCATAGAAATGCTGATACAGGAGAACCAGCTCCGCTAGAGCAGAGGTCCCCTGTCTTTGTTTCCATTTCATTTTGTGGGATACTGTAAATGCCTCAGTTTTTTGTTAAAAATTTAATGAACTAAAATAAAATTGTTGGTTTTGATATTTGGAAGAAAATTACTTTATAAATGAATCCAAATAAATAAAGCCCTACAGTAAACCTGAGAACAAGCAACTGTTAAAACTGCACAATGTTTGAATACATTTATTAAAACCAAACTGACCTGGACGGGGAAGACGGCGGCATCTCGAACCAGGAAAGGTTTGACCTTGAAAGCCTTGCTGAGAGCAGCAGCCTGATACACGGCGCCCATCGCTGCTGCCTCATCAGCATTTATATTTTTCCCCAGCTCCTCTCTGCGTACAAACAGCAGCTCTGCTACTCAACTTGGTTTCTACACTTTAATAATGGTCATTTTCTTTCAATGAAAAACACATTAAAGTGAAATATTTCTGTGGTTTCCACTTACTTTCTCACAGCTTTCAGAAGAACTTCCTGAACCTTTGGGACACGGGTGGAGCCGCCCACTAAAATAACCTGTTCAATTTCTTCCTGTTGGCAGAAACAACCAACGAGTGTAACGTCAGCGCAAAGACAGGTAACAGATGTGACCGAAAAGATAAGGCACTTCTAAAAACATCAAAACAGATGTGAAGATGAACCAGTTCATACCGACTCATGAACGGCCATGTGGTAAAGTAGCCATGACCTGAACAGATCTGGGATCAAATCTAGATGTAACTCTCTATAATGCCTTTGAACTAATAAAATCTTATTATTCTTAACCAAGAGTCTGCAGGCATGATCATTTCTACAGACATGCACAATAAAAAAAAGAAAACTGCAGAAACAGTGTAGCTAAGATTGTGTAAGAGAGACCCTCTCACTCTTTTTCTGCTTGTACTTCCTGCTATTCAGCTGTATTGTTCTGTCATCTGCGCCCCCTACTGTTGAAGAGAAGAACTGTAGCACCGTCAGCGTGAACGGCAACAAAAACTCTGAAAGTGTGCTTCACCCTGATCCTTTGATTTAACTAATACTGCAGAGTTATTTTCATAATTAATCTAGAAAAAGCAGTTTCAGCTTACTGCTGACCTAAAAGAGCACTGAACATGTCTGCTGTTGCTAGTTTACAGTTTTGTACCAGGCCTCATTTTTGGTGTACTGCTTGACAATTGTGAGTCAGGCTTTATGAAAGCACAATTTTAAAACACCTGTTTGTGAGCCATTATTTTTGTATTAGGCAGTAAATAACTGACTGACTGACATTCCTTTGTTTTGTTGCAACTTATTAAATCGCAGTCAAAACTTGGATTGAATCATAATGATTAAAAGCTGAGTCGCATTGTATTGTTTCTGCTGCTTATCTGTCTTTAATTAATTGAATTGTTGGCTGTGTACCAAAATATGCTTGGTAAAGAAGTATTTGCCCACATCAACCACTGCTGATTTGATTGATTGCTACCTGGAGGTGGGTACCACCTTACATTAGGGTCTTCAGTGAAGACTTTCCTCTTTGCTCGTCTTCAGTTGTATCCAGGTCAGGCACAGGCTGACCAGGAAGACATGGACTCACATTTGTGCTGCCCAGTCTGTCTAATAATGATGGTGTAACAAAGACAAGCCAGAATCAAATATGAGTTCAACCTTATCCACCATCCAGTTCTTCTAACCAACCAAACAAAACTAAATAAAAACAGTGGTTAATCCAGGAGAGCTGCATGTGTGCGTTGGTCCATATGAGTCCATGTTGGAAAGACTAGCTTTCTAATCTCCTCTCAAACAAACCTGATTCTTCAGATATCCTGTTAAGAGGGAAGGGTGTACTGCATGCTATGTGTTGGTGTGTTTTAAGAATACTGACCAACTTCATCTCCGCCGCTGTGAGGGCCTCCTGCACCGGATGAGGGACTCGTTCAAACAGATCAGCACACAGCTCTTCAAATTCAGTCCTGCTCACCTTTGCTTTGAAGTCTATATCATCCATCAAGCCCTCAACCTGGATGGGGAAACAAAGGAACAACTGTGAATCAGACATCACAAGTAAATGTTTCTTTCTAAGACAGAAACAGTCCAACGATACGTAACGTTTGCAGTATGGATGATACTGTACAGGCAGGTGCTGTAACATTCATATTAGCCTGTTGGCTACAAGCTTACTGTCATTATCTGACAACTACAGGAAAAATGACAGACATGGAAACTACTGCTTGTTAAAGTCTAAACAGTTAGGACTTGGTTTTTATTTACACGTGCTGTGTGAAAATTTAATTACATCTAATCCAAGCATTCCTTGAAGGAATGCATATCACCTGCTGCCTTTAATAACAAAGCGTAGACCGAGATCATCTTATGTTGAAAAATGATGAAGTTGTAGCCATTCTGGTCAAACCTTTTAAATGATCTTATCCACAATCACATGTGAGACTGCAAGATCTTGTGTAGTCTGTTATCACTTCAAGTGTTGAGGATGACAATCAGCTCCTAACACACCAAATTTAGCTCAATTGGCTAAGGCTGTATTCTTAAATTGGTTGACTGTAAAAGTTAAAGAGGACCTATTATGCAAAATTCACTTTTTGCATGTTTTTGCACTTCCATTTGGGTGCTTCTGGAAACAGTCCAAGCGCAAAAAACAAACAAACAAACAAAAAAAAAAACCACACCCAGCCATTTTTTGACAATAAGTAAATGATTTCTGGTGTCTGCAAAACGACCTGTTTCAAAAACCTCAGGATTGTTGCGTCACAATCCCCGTTACCTAGCAACCCCAAGCTGAGCCCAGCCCCTCACCTAGCAACCCAAGTGGAGCTCCGCCCACTTCATTACAAGAAGACCATCACGTTTGTTCTGCTGGTTTTACTGCTGGAAAAGGAAAATGTTTTGTTGTCGGCTGTGATATAAAACATGTGCATGTTCTCCCAGTCACAGAGAACAGAGCTGAGGGGCTTCATGTTAGTTTGGATGACAATGTCCCCGCCATGTTGCCAAAGAAAGTTGTAGTTTGAACA
>NC_051442.1:24972894-24994702 GCF_001649575.2 Kryptolebias marmoratus
CGGGCATCTGGTGAGGATGCCTCCTGGACGCCTCCCTGGTGAGGTGTTCTGGGCACGTCCCACCGGGAGGAGGCCCAGAGGAAGACCCAGGACACGCTGGAGGGACTATGTTTCTCAGCTGGCCTGGGAACGCCTTGGGATTCCCCCGGAGGAGCTGGCCCAAGTGGCTGGGGAGAGGGAAGTCTGGGTCTCCCTAATTAGGCTGCTGCCCCCACGACACGACCCCGGATAAGCGGAAGAAGATGGATGGATGGATGGATGGATTGACAACTTGTTCACATCTTGAACCAAAGTAGGTTTTGCTGCAATTCCCTGATCATTTTGTATGATATGGTGATATGGTCTTAGTGTCAGAAACTGACCTGCAGTTATCGTTGCCTCTGTGGGCTGTGATTGGTTTTCAAAATCTGGAAGTAGAATGCTCTCTTTAGTAGGAGGGGGGTCATGTGACTGCTCTTCTGCATTGTCTGGTTCTGGCGACACAAGTAATGCAAAGTATAATAAACCACAGGCCCATTTCGGGATCAGACATGCTTTGCTGGTGACTTACCATTGTCTGAGCCCACGTGGTTCTCTGTGGGAGGTGGATCTGAGTCCACGTGGCTCTCTGTGGGAGGTGGATCCGAGTCCACGTGGCTCTCTGTGGGAGGTGGATCNATAAAACATGTGCATGTTCTCCCAGTCACAGAGAACAGAGCTGAGGGGCTTCATGTTAGTTTGGATGGCAATGTCCCCGCCATGTTGCCAAAGAAAGTTGTAGTTTGAACAGCTCAGCTGTCCCGACAGGTTTGTCTAAACTAACATTAGAACTAGCTTTTCAATATATGTCTACAAGTGTATCTAGATGTGGAAGTCATACAACTTTGGAAATTAGAAAATGGAAGAATGAACAAAAGATCAAACCCTACTCAATGAAACTGAATTAAATTTTTCTTATCGTTACAGTAATTATATTGGAATGTTTTTGGGACCATTTGTTTACAGAAACAAGATTCAAAGTCTATATGTCCCTTTAAACAAGAATTTATTTTTTTGTTGTTTTTTCCAACTTTTAACCTTCAACCTGCTAACTAAGGGCATACAGAGTTTGAGATAGAGCTCTTATTTTGTCATTTTTCCAACCCAAATGATCAGACCTTTCCCACCATGCTTGACAGCTGGTAGGAGCCATTACCGATGACATGCTGCATTTTGTTTTCTCCAGATGTGATGATGTGCACTATGGCTTCCTGACATCTTGTGGTTCATTTCGATGCAACTTCTGCTGCCCTGTTCGTTTTACAGTCAAGAAAGGTTTCTCCTGAAACTTTTCCAAACAAGCCATACCTGTTCAGTGTTTTGCCAAATGTCCTGTCATGACCTTCAGTCTGGTAGGGTCTGAGTGCCTGGGTTTTTTGTCATTGACTGGTTGGAGATGTCCCGTACAGCTCAGGTGGCTTTAAAAACGGTTTCAGACACCAGTGTCAACGGACTATTTTGAAAGAAGAGTTGTTAGACTAATTTTTCTAGACTAATACCAGAGAGGATTGCATGTCTCTGTGACTCATGGAAGAAAAATGAAAACTACTGGAAATGCCACGAGACATTCTGGAGACTTCATCCAGATTGTCGTGGAGCTCAGAATCTGGAGACTTCCTCATGAAAGCCATTCACCAACTAGTGAGAAGCTAACGACACTCCCAGTTTTTGATTCTGTAAATTCATGTTGCACTGTTTTATTGATAAAACTAAATTGAATTTATATTTGTGAAAGCATTATTTTCCTGCCTTTTTTGACAAATCCCTTTTCTCAGTTTTGTATTTGTGAGCAGATCAAACATCTTATTACTGATAAAACTATTTTCTACACATGTACATTTGAATTCCTCACAAAGATTAATTCACTGGATGATAAAACTTGATTTACATCTACAAACTTAATTATTTTGGGAATACTAGAAGCCAACCTTAAGATCATTGTGACTTTGATCGGACCACTTAAGAGTAAAAATGCACCATGAAGTATAAATAGCTGCAAACTGCAGATTTTCAGCTGAAAGTGATGATGTGAGACGTTTGAACTCATGTGTCTGATCTCACCTGGGCCATGAAGTCCATATTTGCACTCAGTACAGTCTTCAGCCTTTGGGCCTCTTTGAGAAGCTTGGCCATGGCTCGGTGGTTCTCCCTCACATCTTTCTGACTTTTCTTCTGTTCGTTGAACAGTTTGGCCAGGTGGTCCCGCAGTCGCAGGTCCATTTCAAAGCCCCCAAGCTCACGATCGAAGCTAAAAGCAGACCACAAGAAGCCGGGATTACCACAGTTTTATAAAATGAAATCTGACAGAAGTCACTGTCAGTATCCCCATGTGTCACAGATCAAAGACTCACCCAATCCCTCGAATCTGTAACTGTGGCTGCGTGCCAGTCTCCTTGGTTTTGACAGTCTGATAGGTGACAATGGTGGCAGTAGTACTGCCTGAGCCCATATCATAAAACATGACATTCTGAAACAAAACAGATGCGTGCAGTGAATCAGTAACAGCTCGCTGTTAGAAGTTAGTCAACTCATTTAATGAAGGACAAATCCACCACTAAATGCCTTTGTTGTCTGTAAGTTCATTTTTAAGTATTTTAGGCAGCAGTGGTGTGTAAGAGGGACTGAATAAAGATAAAGTACAGGGTCAGTTATGAGAAAAAGAAACAAACAAATGAAGTACAGATTAATATACATCAGGCTTATCAAAATACAAACAACTGTTAGTTGGATTCATTTCTTCTAAATGGTTGAATTTTTACCTGTGTTCACTGTGTTTGCAACTACAGCTGAGGGCTGAATGCTCACCTTGGCTGTGGCGTTTATATCCTTCCTCCTGAAAACACCATAGTTTAAAGCTACAGCTGTGTTGTCATTGATGAGCTGCAGGACCTTCAGACCTCCCATCTGTGCAGCGTGCAAGACTGCCCTACGCTCAGCTTGGTTAAAAAAGGCTGGAACCGTGATTACTGCATCTTTGATCTGCTGCTCTGTGAATTGTACAGTTTATTTAGCAGGGAAGAGGAAAAACACAAGACATTTTTTCTTCTTTCTTAAAGAAGTAACTTAGATTTAGACAAGTGAGGTTCTGTGGAAAGCTTTCGAGCAGTTCTGACTGGGCTGATGAGCTCACAACTAGTCAACTGCAGACAAAACCAAAACAGACTACAATTTATCAAAATAGGAAAACAAAATGTCCTGTGATTTTTAAGATACCATCCATCCATTTTCTTTACCCGCTTCTCCATTTTTGGGTTGCGGGGAGCTGGTGCCCATCCCCAGCAGTCACATATACATGCATATACCATTACGTTTTATTTTTTGTTTTGTTTTACAGACAAATGGGTCATGTGCCTTAAGTCACAAGCTTTGTCTTTCAATTCTAACTTAGTATCATGGAAACAAAAGATGCAAAGAACTGAACTCCACTGTGTTAATGTGGAGCAAAATGCATTAAATGTGGGATGGACATCTCCCCTCTATCATTTTCAAACTGGGACAAATTAACTCAGTTTAGTGATTCTCTTTGTAGGAAACTAGTTTTTTAAACTAAATACAAAGTTGTTGTGCTTCATCATCGATCTTCCCTAGGTAATAAATCTGTTTGTTGTAGTTTAATCCTGTGACCAGGTGGTCACACAGACCACATATCAGTGGTGTCCAACCCTGCAGAAGTCTGTTAATCACTCAGTCAGTCCAATCAGGTGTGTCATAGACAGCAGCCCTCCAGGACCAGGATTGGACACCACTGCCTTATATCATCACTTCATCACATTATTGAGCAACAAAGCCGGCTTACCTTTTCAGCTCTGTTACTCCCTCTTTCATGGCACAGAGAGGCATCACCCCCCCTCACCACCTTGGTTTATTCAGACATCACACTGAGGAGTCCGTGGACATCAATTGTCTCAAGCTTAGGGGCGTCCCCCCCCCAACACGCAGTCGTCCAACAATTCAGAAACCATTACTAAAATGGATCTGCATGTTACGCTAAAGTACATTCCAAAAGTATTTTACAGCCAAAGTCCACAGATGAGCGAGTCCAGTTGAGTGATTTTAGAAATTACTCATCTCATCTTGTTTTTGTTGAGAACGAGTGGAAAACATTTCATGCTTTTTTATGGCCCATTGAAACCCTGACAATGACTGAAGAGAACACACATTTTCTCCTCAGACACTAAACTCTTTAACATGAGACAGCCTTGTCATTCACTGTCAGTAGCATTGTGGGTAATGTTGCTGTCGCTATTGAGACCCAATAGAAAGTATCTGGCTTTGTTGGTGGCTCATTTTCCTCCATTGTTCTTTTGGCATTAGACTGTTACTTATATAAAGCTCTGATTATTTACCCTCAGGAGCACATTGGTCTGGAACCAGAAACCTGCATTAAAAATCTGAACATTTGGAGCCAAAGAAACAATCTGATGGAAAACTAAGGCAGTGAAAAAAATAAAACTGCATTTGCTTGTACCACTCTAAAAAAATTGTTTTTAAACCACTTGCAGACAAATAACTTGTGTGTAACCAACCATGAAGTAAATAAACAGCTGTCTAAGGGAAAACTGATGAGCCATGTAAATCTCTAACACAGGATTCTGATGAATCACCATGAAACCTTTCACACTGGAGGGTTTATTAGGATGTTAGTAATCCGTTTGGGTTCTGATCCTGCTCTGACTAGTCATAGCTCATCCATGTACAACCAGTCTGAGGACATTCAGACAGCCATCTACTGCAGGTAAAATACTGACAGAACCTCACTTCAAACCATGTGAAGTAAACTGACCTGCAAAGTCTTGAGCCAGTCCTCGGGAGTAATTGAGCACCATCCCAAGGAGTTCTTCAGGAGTGTACAGTACATCTCTGTCAGAAAGGAAAACAGGAACACGGAGCTGACAATCTACAAAGAACTTTTCTCCCCACATCAAGCAGAGGTAAAAAACTACAGAAAGTCATAATTAAGATCACAATGTGATTCCCTCATTGTACTTAATCTATAAGAAGAAAAAGAATTGGTTTTTGTTTTTATAAGATTAACCAGCTGAATGAACTTCATTCCAAATGGATCATATTGTGATTCACTGGTGATACTGGTATAACTATACCTTATTTAATCATTAATGAATGATTAATTAACCTTGAAAGACTTAACTACGAGCAACTGCTTTAACTATTAATGCACTGCAGGATAAGTCTGTAGTTAATTCAAACGTTCTCTAACCATTAATGTCTAACACATGGTGTGAAAGTACATTTATATGAGCATTTACATACATATATACACAGTATATAGAACAGTTAATTCACGAGTTATTAAGCATGAATAAACATTGAGTATGTTGGTTTTGGAAGTAATTAGTCTTTCATACTGATCTTTAGCTGATGTACAACACCCGTTTTTTGTTTTTTTTAACTTTTCACCAACAAGTATTTTGAATTAAAAGTCTAACAATAATTGCTTAACTTCATTATAAACCCAGATTTAAACAACCCTTGGAAGAACTTGTAGAATAAAACTAAAGCTTCCTGGGTTGTGGCTCCAGTAAAGCTGGTTGCAGCAGCTGCTCTTGCATCTTCAGTTTTCTGTTTGGTATTTGACTACGTACATACAGTTTGTACAATATGACATCAGAACCATGAGTTGTACAGGTTCTTTCCCCTTATTTCCCCCACATATGACAGATTTGTCGAGACTTTCATTAAACGGTTATTACATTCAATGTGTTTGTAGCTCTGTACATCAGAATATCTGATTTGACCATATCTGAATTATAAATGTTGTATAAATATATTTGATCTGATTACTTACATAATTTGCCCACTATAGGACAGAGTCAGAATTGAGTAAACCTCCTGATGGTGGAGTTAAAAGTTTTAGATTTTTCTGTCCCAACCCAACAGCAGCAAGAAGTTCTGTTGATTTTTAACGTGGGTTTTGTTTTTTAGTTTGTTGAACAACATATGAGGAACATTCGTCTCATCCTAATTGTTACGGTTGTAACAATTAGGTTCCCACGGTTCCCATGAGAATTCTTATTTTACCTTCTGTCCTTGATGAATGAAGACTCAGGGTGAGTAGTTTTTAGCCTGTAACTTTATTTTGATGTATTTTGAGCAGAAAAAGCTTTAAATGACAAGCAGAACGCTCATTTTTCTGTGAACGCACTCAGAAACTAATGCAGAAGGTCTGAACAACATGGTTGTACCTGATATTTCTTAATGGGATTTTAGGCTTTGTCAAGTCAGGCTAAAGGAAGAAGGCCCAGCTCTGTAGTATACCTCAGTGGAGATTTGACCGTAACCTTGGGTTAGTGCGTGTGTGTGTGTGTAACCCCTGGATTTAGAGCCCTGTGTGGGCCTGCTGAGTTTCTGACCATTACTGCCAACTCCCACAATATTTGCATCCAACCCCCCGCACCCACAGACACACAACTGAACAGGTTGGTGTCCTCCACCTTCCACCTGGCACCAGTTGCCCACAACCCAGACCAGGACTTAAACAGCTCAGAAACAAGTGTGTGAGCCAATGGTAGAGAAGTATACACACAGTATTTGATGTCTTTTGCATGGTGCAATATTAAAGAGAAGTAGAAGTGACTCACTCTGAGCTTTTAAAAGAGACCGTGCCTCTCACCAAGTCCTCTTGTAGCTGGTGCTCAGGAAACCGTTTCTGGTACAAATCCACCTGAGGGTTGTTGTGCTTTTTACCCAGAAGGCTTTGGAGGTGCCTATAAACCAGTTTGGGGTTCTTAACAGACTGAAATGTAGCACACAATGAGTCATGTTGGTTTCATGTGGAACTGTAAGGAATAAAATGAGCTTAGTTTCAGAAGATGTTTTACCACTCCTAATGCACTGTCTCCAAAGAGTCGCTCAGTTTCTTTGAGACAAACAACTGTGGGGGTTTTCCTTCTTGACTCCCTAAGAAACAAACAAACAAACAAAAATAAATATATACGTGTGTGTGTGTCTGTGTTAAAATACTTTTAAAAATCAATAAACAGAATGCAGTGATTTGAAACTTTAAAAACATTTTATTCACGATAGAACATAGTACACATCAAATGTTGAAACTAAGAAATTGTATCATTTTTAGAAAATCAGTAAGGTCATTTTGAATTTGATGACAGCAGCACATGTCAAAAAAGTTGGGACAGGCATAACAACTGGCTGTAAAAGTGAATGAATAAGAAACAGCTGGCAGCAGGTCAGTAAAAGGACTGGGTGTGACATGAGCATGTTAGAGAGGCTGGGTCTCCTGACAGTAGAGCACAGGTTCACCGGTTGGTAAAAAAACTGCTTCTAAAAATAGTAGAACAGTTTCAAAATAATGTTCTTTAAAAGAAAATTGGCAAGACTTTGAAAACCCCATCATCAGAATATCATCTGATTTCCAGAATCTGAATAAAGCTCTGAGGTCAAAGGTCAAGGCTGAAAGTCAGTTCTGGCCCCTGTGATCTTCAGGCCCTCAGGGGCCACTGCATTAAAACTGCATGGACTCAGGAACACAGTTCACCATCTACAAATACTGCTTAAAGCTCTATCATGCAAACAAGTCAGATGTGAACACCATCCAGAAACACTGCTGCTGTCTTCTCTGAGCCGAAGCTCATTTTAAACATGTGCTCCTCTCTAAATATCTTTTTCAGAGATGGCCTTACATATTTCATCAATAGAATGCTAAACCTCATCCTGCCTACAGCAGTATGGCTTTGTGGTAGAAACATCCAGGTGCTGAACGGCTGGCTGCAGTCCAGATTAGGGCTACGGGATATTAGAAATACTGGTGATGTTAAATATTGCAATGACAAGATGAATTGTTATGTTCCTCACTCCTCACTTAAATGTCTGTCATCATCATCATCATCATCATCTAAACCAGATGTGGGCATCGAGGCCAATAAGTCTGCTAGACTGACCAAATATATCATTAGCCTGTGTGAATAGTATTTAAATATAATGGCCTATGAATTATTACATGAATCATTGTGATATTAATATTATGCTCACAAATATTGGGATAATGATAAAAGTTCAATATATTGTGCAGCCCTAGTCCAGACCTCTCACCATCTGAAACATTTTACACATCATGAAACTAAATAATCCAGCAAAGAAGACCAAGGACTGTCGAACCGCTAGAATGCTTTATCAGACCAGAATGGGGCAATATTCTTAACAAAAACTCCTCAGGTCCTGCAAGTGTACAAACTGTTGGCAGAAAACAGGGGGGGGGCTTCACTGTGGGAACGTGTGTTTTTCACTCTATCATTTAAGTCAGTCCTGACTGAAAAGTGATAAAAACATAAACTGTCACTCACTTGTTGAGAACAATCTCCATTGGCACACCGGGTTTCACAATTGCCATCTTCATCCATTCACTGCCGAGGTCGACTGACATGACAGCTACAGTCACTGTGCACATGGAGACAGGCGTTACATAAAACTGGAAAAGCTGATAGTTTCCAAACACTGGAGTAACTTTTATTTATTTATTCCAGTGTGAGCTTTTATTAAACGGGTCGTTACCTGTGTATGAAGGTAGCATCACCAGAACAAGGCAGGTGAGAGCGACCAGCATCCGATTTCTCCCCATTGTGATGAACTGTAAAGATAAATGTATTAAACATTTAATTTTTAAAACATAGACTGAGCTGAACCGATGTATACAAACCTTTAATTTCCCTATTCTTCAAAATACGTCAAAACTCCTACAATTAAAGCTCTACCATTCCTTGAAGAAAACGGTTTTAGACTGGGATCATCTTTTGCTGATAAATGACAAAGTTGTAGCTGTTTTTCTGAACCCTTGAAAAAAGAAAGAAAGAAAAAAGTATGTGGGGAGACAGACTCAACCACTACCGTATTAGCTGTAAAACTGACTGAGATAACCATGTGTGTTGACTGAGATGGATTAGCTGTGGCAGCCATCTTGAATTAGGTTAACTCAAAAAATGAATCAGATGTACATCCAATGGTTACTTTCTGAGTTTCACTAAAGTCTGTCCAGTGGTTCATGACAGACAGGCAGAGTTGATGTTTTAATAAGATCACTTGGTTGTGGCGGCCATCTTGAATGGGGATGACTCCACATCCAGTGACTACTTTCTAAGAGTTTTATTAAAACCCTTTCAGTGGTTCATGAGATGGTTTACTAACATCCACAGAAACACATGAACTCCAGTTCACCTGTTCCCTCCCAGGTGTGGACAGGTACCAGACACGTGGCATTACCATGATCAGTCTGAACACTGAAATACTCTGACTACAGCTGCAAGTTCAAGGATACACATGGTTTAGGTTTTAACCAGAGGAAAAACAAAACACAATACAAAAACCCCATCCTGCACACAAACAGCTAGCATCACATGAGACAAGGTGCACATCTGAAAACCTTTCTATTATCAATTAATTAATAATCAGTTTACTGTATACTTCCTGAATTTAGTAGGTTCCGACCGCCTCCAGTGAATAAGTTACTGATGTGAAGTTTTTAGCACTGAAACAATAACCATCCACCAGAACTAGCATTGAGCTAAAATATCTTACTTTTAGCATTAACTGGCACCGAGCTGAACAAACAGAGCTCAGGTAGAACATGACAGCCAGCATTAGCTAGCCTCTCTCTGTGACAAACCCGGAGCATGAATGAGACTTTCTGTGACCAGCAGCAAAAACTCACACTTCTTCTTCCGCTGGAACCGTAGAACCACCACAGAACCACGAGCAGGCTGCGCTTCTCCGGGAGGTGTCTGAATTTAGTTTACCAAGTCCGGACTTGGCTTTCAGCCTCTTCCCTCTCACTCTTCAGAAGTTTTGGGTTTTCCTTATCAACACACCGCCTGCTCGCTGCAGTCAGGCCCGGTACGCGGCGGCACCTCATTGGATCCAACGAAGACGCTTCAATCAGGAAATCGCTGTCGAATTACAACAATAAAACATGCCGTTTCCGGTAGCCTTCAAAAAAGAAGAAAACTCCAGAATAATGACAACAAACAACCAGAAAATGTAAACTATAGTCTTTAATTAAATACTGCGGATTATTATTGTTTAAACTAATCGTTTATTTATTCTAATCACAGGACGGTTGCAAACTTTTATTGTGAAAGGTGAAACTGAGAGCTTTTCCGTCATTAAGGACCCGCCTACTTTGTTCATGAACTGCCGCATGATTAGTCCACGCAAGTTAAGCGAGTAAAAATACAATTTTAATTCAATTCCATTGGTCCACGTCCAGGTAGTAGGCGTGTCAAATGACGTAATTTCCAGGCGAAGTCCGAAGAAACCGCAAATCTGCTGTTTACCGTAGTTTGAAAGAATAGGCGTGCTTTCCACCTGGACTGACAGTAACTCTGCCAATGACTTATATGGATATAAGTAAACCGAACCGATGTATACAAACCTTTAATTTCCCTATTCAATGACTTATATGGATATAAGTCATTGAACTCTGCAATAGTGACGGACAAATGAAGCTTTTCTGAAGCTTATTTTGAAAAAGGGTTCATTATTCGAAACTTTTTTATCACAGTCCGCTTTGGTGACTTGTTGTGGCCAAAAGTTTAAAGAGCATTTTGCGTTCAACTGATTGACATTTGTAAACACAAGGGATTTTTTAAAATCATGTCTAGTTTAAACTACTTGAATTTACAACACAATACCAGTTTAATAATTACCTGCAAGTTCTCTGCCTCCATGACCTTATGTAATTAACCAGTTTATGTTTACTGTGAGATCATATTGTAACTTATGTGTTTTCTAAAAATATTTTTTTCTGGAGTTAGAAGTGCTTATGAACTGTGGACACAGTTTCTTGTTGACTGCGCCCAGAGTCCCAGCACACCCATGACCTGTAGACAGACTATGGAGAAGATGAGACTGTCCAGCATATTTTATTATACTGCCAAAGTACAGAAATGAAAGAATTCAGCTAACTGACAGTCTAACTAGAATGAAGTCTGGTTTTATCCAACTGGATTATTACAAATAATTGACATCATCTAAAACAGACTCCTTTATTTGAGAGGATATCAGTTTTTGAAGCATCGCTGCAGTCCACACTCCAGACCACGTGGTGGCGGTATGGGTTGTTTCAAACTCAAGAAGAAGAAACGCTCAGACAGCTCGCCGTACTCTGTCACGTGACAACTTGGAGCCATCACATGACACAACTCTTTGTTGACGCTGTTAATTCTGGCAAAATGGCAGCGTTTCTACAGTGGAGGAAATTCGTGTTCTTCGATAAAGACACAGTGAAAGATCCCGCAGATAATGGGAAAATCTTTACTCTTCCCACAGGAATACTGGCAAGTGACTCTGGCCGGAGCCATATTGTTCTCGGAGATATCCTTTAAGTTCCGCAGCTAATGCTACGTTAGCAGAAGCTAGCTCAGGCTTTTCATTTCTAAACAATGTCTCAGACACCGATTGTTATTAGTCACAAAACAGTTAGTTGTGTTAGTTATTAGTTAAATCAACAGCTTAACTGTTTTTGTTTAAAATGTAAAAAACCAAAACCAAATGTTAGCCTGCTACCCTCCGCACTGACTTTTCCCTTCAGGTGTAAACAGCAAACTGAGTTTTCTACTTTAAAAGAATAATTTGTTATTATTATTATTATTATTATTATTATTATTGTTTCTTTTAATGGTTTGGCACTGCCAGGTAGGAAAAGCACACATTCAGTGGTTGGACTCCAGACTGAAGAGGAGCTGACACTGACACACAGAGAGGAGTCATCAAAAGTGACTAAAATATGCCAAGTCCCCTTTTGTTTTAGAGATAAAAGGTTCTGTTTAATAATATACTTAAAATAGGTTTATTCAATGACAGTATTAGAAAATACCATCACTATTGGTGAGTCACAAATAAACCTGGGCTGAGTTTATGTTCATGCTATAGCTGTGTTACCTTTAAGTAAACCTTCTAATTTGTTTTGCATCTCTGGACAAATGTTATTTAGTGAGCGATGCAGCTGAAATGACAGTTTTATTGTGAAGGTTGCAGACTGCTTTTCTAAATTAAGAGCTTAGTTTGCACATGTTAAAAAACACAGTTTACTCACAGTGGGTTTTATATTGCTGCAGTGCTGCAAATAGTATATAGATTTTTCCTGTTTTTGCTTTTTCCTCACACTTACAAATTTCAGATCATGAAACAAATGTTAATATCAGACAAGGATAACCTGAGTAAATACAATAAGCTGTTTTTAAATGACAATTTCATTTATTAAGGAAAAAATGTATTCAAACAAAAGTGTCCCTGTGTGTGCATTTAACCTTTGCAGTGAAAGAGGGTCCAGAGGCAGAACAACTACTTTAAGATCATAAGGCTTCTGAAAAACTGCTTCCTTTCTAATTGAACCAATGGAACATGATTGTGTTGAATACAGCATTTTAGAGATTTAAAATTAATCTACACATATACCTTTCTTCTGTTTACAAATATTTTGCTCTATTTGAAGTACACAACTTAAAAGTTTTCTACATCTTCTCGCTTGATTTTGACTGATTTCCACAGGTGAGAAGGAACTTGTGTGTTTTCTTTACATTAACATATACTTAACAAAGCATGGCTTCATTTTAGTTTGGATGACAATGTCCCCGCCATGTTGCCAAAGAAAGTTGTAGTTTGAACAGCTCAGCTGTCCCAGAAACCCGTCTCTGTTAAAGTCACGGCAGGTTTGTCTAAACCTAACATTAGAACTATGTTAATAAAAGAGAAGAAAAGTTGAAAATAAATAATAAAACTAATCTTTACCAGACGGCCGTCTGGAAGCATCTGACTAAACTGACCCTGCTGCTGCTGGCCGGGCTGATCCTGACCTTATTTTATTCCTTTTTTTTTAGTGAATTAATAACAATATAAATGTTTGTCAGATCTGCAGAGTTTAATCCTTCAGGGAGTTTTCATGTTATGAGATGAGACACTGAGTTGGGGGGCGTGGCCAACAACAGCTAATTTGCATAATAGTGATGTCACCCTAAAACCGCTCATTATGAAATGAGCTAAAACAGGCAGAACTGATCAGGTGAAATCTGAATATCTGAGGATGATTTTGTGTATTAAATGTAATGAACATGTTCTGTACAGCCCACAGACCTATCCTGACCTGTTCAAGGAAGCAGAATAGGTCCCCTTTAATTGATGATGTTTTCAGGTTAACTAACCATTTATTAATGATTAAATAAAACTAAAGAAGTTGCAGTTATTATAAAGTGCTACACCACTTGTATCTCATCAGTCCACAAAATATTCTCCCAAGTGTTGGAGCTGATCAGGATGTTCTTTGGCAAAAAGTGAGGCCGGCCTTTGGGTTGTTTTTGGTCAGCAGTAAACTTTCTTATTGTTGGATCATGAACTGACCTTAACTGGGGCAAGTAAGGCCTGCAGTGCTTTAGGTGAAGTTTGGGTTCTTTGGGGACCTCCTGGATAAGTTGCTGATGAGCACTTTAAGGAATTTTGGTTGGCTAGACTATCCTGGGAAACTTCTGCTCTTCTGTTTTCTCCATTTGTGGATAATGGCTCTGTTTAAGTGATTTCTTTCTTCTACAGGTCTGGTAGGAATCAGGAGTGGGTGATGAAATTGAACTCAGCTTTCCAAAAAAAAAATCACAATTCATGATTTAACAAGAAGGGCAATTACTTGTTCACACAGGGCCAGGTTGGTTTCAGTAGCTTTTTTTCCCTTCATGATTTAAAAACAGCATTTTGTGTTTACTCAGGTTGTCTTTGTCTGATATTAAAATGTGTTTGATGATCTGAAACATTTCAGTAACAAAGCAAAAACAGAAGAACTTTGCCAGGGCCAAATACATCTTCACAGTGCTCTAAATCAGTGATTCCCAACCCTGGTCCTCGAGGAACACCATCCTGCATGTTTTAGTTGTTTCCCTGCTTTGAATGAGTGAGTGATTAACAGGCTTCTGCAGAACTTACAGACCTGCTGAAGAGAGGAGAAACAATGATCCTTGAGGACCAGGGTTGGAAACCACTGCTCTAAATCCTTAGGTTACTGATAGTCAGACAGATGCTGGACAGACTTCCCTGACATGCATTATCTTCTTGCTGTAGTATCTTGTAACGTTCCTTAACCTGTGCAGTCTTACATATGGAAGGTAGAATCTGGCTCCTGAGCCGCTCCCTGCAGCTCATGTCTTTTCAGGCCTACAAGCTGCGGGTCACCCACCTGTTCCAGCTGAAGCAGCACAGCATCCTTGTATCAGTGGGGCAGGATGAACCTGGAATAAACCCCCTCGTAAGTTATGAACTCACACTGAAGCAATTCAGACAAGAGGCCATGTTTAAAACCCTGAAAACTCAACAGCGTGAAGGAAGCACCTGTCACCAATCCACAACTCGGTCATGTTGACAAATTACAAAACAAATAAAAAATGGGAAACCACTGCTGAGTTGGTGAAATCGCTCTGATGGTGAAAATAACATTTTTATAGATCAAATGAAGGAGAAGACATCCAGAATGTGTGAAAGGAGAGGAGGTGTTTGTGGCGAGTCCAGCTGTTCCAGTCAGGGCAGACGTGATTGGAGCACGAGTTAAAGTTACTGCCACCTGTGGAGGAAGACAGAGGGATGTTTGGTGTGTGTGTGTGTGTGTGTGTGTGTGTGTGTGTGTTTGGACTCCTAACTAAATATATGGATTGTAATGAACCTTTCATTGTATGTACATCTACAACTTCTTACTTTTTGGAGTCAGTCCAGTTTAAGATGCCTCCACAGCCAAGTGATCTTTGGAAACACAAAACATGGTAACTCAGTAAGTTTTACAGATGTTTGTATTGAGAGTCTTTCACGACATCACAGAAGAGTGCTCAGAACGTTGTTTTCAAGGTTTGACCAAAATGGGTACAGGTCTGTCATTATTCAACACTCTGTTGTTTCCAAAGGTTAATCAGGTGTAGATCCATCTGATGAATATTTCCTGGGAGTCTTAGGAACATCTGTGCAGTGGTTCATCGCTAACAGACAGACAAAGCTGCCTCCAAATGGATGGTCGTGGCAACTATCTTGAATCATCCTGAACTGAGCTTACTTCAGAATGTTATCAGCTGTAGATGTTCATCCAGGGATTATTTTCTGAAAAGAATTTAATTTAAAAATCATCCAGGGGTCCAAGAGATATTTTGCTAACAGACAGACGTGCAGACTGACATGAGCAAAAGCGTAATAGTCTGCCTTTGCCATTAGAGTCGTAGTGCAGCGAACACCTTCAGTACCTCCACAGTGGGAGGTCAGTGCAGGAACTCTGTAGTGTTCCCAACATAGTCAGACTCTGATCACACTCTTATTGGAGAGGAAGCCCTTTGCTTTCATAGCCAGCAGCTGACTTTACTTTCACACGTTTACGTTTATACACACATCGTGTTTGTCGAGTTAGGTTGAAACTGAGTCAGGTCTGAAAGTGTTGCTTGTTATCTGAGAGATATGAGGAGCTTCTGGCTTTACCCCCCCCACCAAACTGACTCTGCTTTTCTTCTGTAGGTAAAGGTCTGGAACCTTGAAAAGAGAGACAGTGGAAATCCTCTTTGTACCAGGATTTTCCCTGCCATTCCTGGCAACAAACCAACAGAAGTATCCTGCCTGAGTGTAAATGAGAACCTCAACTTCATGGCCATTGGTTAGACCCGTCTTCCTCCCCACTGACTCAGTGACACATTTTACTGATCCCAGTTCAACCAGCAGGTGGTTCAGCATTAGTGGTCACACTGCACGTTTACTTGGTGCTATTTTAACTCAGATCAAAATATTCAGCTTCATTTAGAGTAGTGTTCTATGACTTCTAGTATTTTTAACGGTTATACTTTTCAAAATGTTTAACTTTATTTTAAAAAATCTCATAGAAATACATTATAAAACCTAATTCTTTTTGAAATCTTCAGCACACTGGCTCTGTCCTACTTTTAGCTTTTAGATACCATTCTGCCTCCTTTACCTTTTTAGCTATTGCTTTCCTAATTTTATCTTTAGCATCTGTTTTGCTACTTTTAGCTACCATTTTGCTAATATTAGCATCTGTTTTACTAAGTGTAGCTACTGGTATTCTAATGTTATCTTTAGCAGTTGCTATGCAACTTTTAGCTACAATTCTGTTAATGTTAGCCTTTGCTTTTGCTACATTCAGCTACTGTTTTGCTTATTTTAGCTTTAGCATGTTTTGCAACTGTGAGCTACAGTTGCTGATCTTAGCTACCTTTCTGTGGTTTTAGCTACTGTTTTTAGCTTTAGCATCTATTTTACATACAGTTTTGCTCGTTTTAGCTTCTGCTCTGCTTGTTTTACTCTATCAATGTCTGAGACGTGTCAGCAGAGCTCTTGTTCTGCTTCTTTCCAGGCTTCACAGACGGAAGCGTGGTTTTGACCAAAGGTGACATCACCAGAGATCGTCACAGTAAAACACTGAACTTGCACGAGGGAAGTAGCCCAGTCACCGGCCTCGCCTTCCGACAAATGGCAAAAATGACCAACTTGTTTGTTGCCACTCTGGAGAAAGTCTTTGTGAGTCTGGTTCCTTCTGGAGCCTTGCCCATGTTTGTGTGTTTGTACAGCATGGTTTACAAACAAGCTGCTGTCTTTGTGTCTTCTCTTGGTTAGTGCTACACCCTGTCCAACAAGGAGTATCCAAAACTAGAACTAGGTCCCCATGGTTGTGCTCTGCGCTGCTCCTCCCTGTCTGATCCATCCCAGGATTCCCAGTTCGTCGTTGCTGGGAATGAATGTGTGTACCTGTACCAACCGGATGAAAGGGGGCCTTGCTTTGCTTTTGACGGTCACAAGCTGTTGGCCCTCTGGCACCGTGGATATTTGTTCTTACTCACCAGGGATGTGAAGTCACCCAGCAAGTAAGGGCAGCACACAACAGATTAGATTCAAACATGCTTCATGCTTTAGATGCTTTAGCCGTAACAATAAGAATAATAAAAAAAGGCTTAGGCAGTGGGTGATTGGCATCCCCTCAAGGAAGCTAAGGAATGCTTTCATGCCAGGTTTTAGATCAAGAAGAAATGATGTTGTAGCTGCTTTGGTTAAATCTCAGAAGTTGCATTATGGGTAACTGTATGCCATGTTGGTGGATCTTACTGATGTGTTAGTGCTTGAAGTATATGTGGGGAATGACTCTCAGCTACTACCAGACCAAATTTTATCTCAGTGGGAGCCGTTTTTGTGCTGAGTAATGTTAAGCTGTATGTTTGTGTGTGCTTTTGTCATCAATGTCTGACTGTTAGCAAAATATGAACCTCTGTGTGGATTTTACAGACATTTTGTCCCTCTGGTCCCTGAAAGCAAACTTTCAGTTATTTTCCTCTGACACAACCTGGGCTCAAACCCATAGCCTCAGGATTAAAAGTCTTTGGAAGTAAATCAAAAACTCTTTAACATTTGGAGGCAGCTCAATTCCAGATTTGGAGCACAGCTAATTGACCTTTGCCAACACATGGCTATAACAGTCAAGTTTCTAGATACTGAACTAAAATTGGTGTGGTAGTAGCAGATGATCATCCACTACACATGCTGTAAACACTAACACAACTCACAATCTCTTACAATATTACATACCATTCATTTTAGGGTTTAACCAACAGAAGATGATTTTAGTGTAAAACTTGGCAGGAAGGCATGCTAGACCATTTAACATTTTTCTGTTTCCATGCACGTTTGTCATTTTAAGTCCAGTCCTTTTTCTGTGGCACTGTTCAGTTTATTTATTTAGCACCAAGTCACAACAAAAGTCATCTCAGGGCTCTGTTCAGAAACATTCACATGTGTTATAAAAAACATTTAGTAAAAGTTCTTTATCTAAGGAAGTCAGCAGATTGTGTCAAACCTTCACCTTGTCACAGTCTCCCATCCTGAGCAGCACACTGGCAACAGTGGAAAGGAAAACCCTTTTACCAGGAAGAAACCTGCAGCAGAACCAGAACCAAAACCAGCGGTCATCTGCTTCAACAGGCTGGGGTTAGAGGACAGGAAAGAGACACAGACAGACACAGAATGACTGCTCCAGGTGTAGATTCTATGGAAACAAAGACAAAGCAAAACAATAATTACAAATACAAACTTTAGGAGTTTGTATAACCCCTGACTGAAACATCTAACAGATTAGTTCTGTCCAGATGTTCACACAACTGATTTGCAAGTATTTTCTCAAGAATTTTTTAGATGAATAGGAAATGAAATATAAGTCTATAATTGGCCAGGACTCCTGAATCAAGATCGGTTTCCTAATTAAAACAACCTTAAATTCTGAGGTACATAACCAGTCATTTTTGATTGTGCTTCATTTGTCTCCAGACTGCCCTCTTTGGACCGTCTGGTTGGGATGGGGTCCAGCAGACATGTTGATGGTTTGGATGTTTGGATGAAGCTATAACTTCTGACTGATTGTCAGTGTTTGTTTTGGCTCCAGAACAGGGTTTGGTGGTGGGGAAAGCTCCCAATCAGAGAAACAGCTTTTAACTGTCTACGACCTGGACAACAAGTTCATCGCCTACAGCGCCACTTTTGATGATGTGATTGATGTGGTGGCAGAGTGGGGCTCGTTCTATGTTCTGACCAGAGACGGACAAATGTTTGTTCTGCAGGAGAAAGACACACAGACCAAACTGGAGGTTAGTCCATCTATATGAAAACTGGAATCAGTGGTTTCAAACTTCATGCCACGCCCCGCTTTGAAGAGATCAATTAATTACACTCCCATCCTCAGCTCAACAAGACCAAACTGAGCTGTTCGAATAAATGAAAAAATGAAGATTTTTCCTGTCCCTTTTGTAAAATATTGCATCGGTTTTTAAAATGAGCAGCAATCAAACAGAACCTGTACTTTGCTAAAATGGTAACAACAGACCTCTCCAGCTTCAGAAAGAGAGAAATAAAACAAAGTGTGCAATCCCTTTTAAAACTATAAAGTAAAAATTCTGTGTGTGCACAGAAACCCAACAAATATAAATGTTATCAGAGTATGAACTGCTGCAGTGAGTCTAATTTCTCTCCATTATGTATAAAAAGAACAACACTTCAGTCCATTCTGGGGAATAAAGCATGAACAGGTATTTTGACAGAAATCTTAAATACCTTCATTAGTGAGCGCTGATGTCCTTTTACCCCAGTATTTGGGGTTTTAGTGTCTTTTCCTCACTAACGAATTTTCTGCTTGGGATATTTATAATTTCTTTTTAAAATCCTAAGTTGTGCACTAACATTACCTGAGTGTAATGTTAGTAACATAAATACCAAAGTGTGTGTGTATATTTTATTTCCATTTTTGACACCACATTGACAGGCAGGCACACAGATTGAGTGAACAAAGTTTGCATCATATCATCAGTCTGACCGTTCGTCCCTGATCTAAAGTGACACATCCTCCAGAAAACCAACCTTTGGAGGTTGTGCCTCACAGTTTGAGAACCCCTGTGTTCGTTTGTTTGTCCTTAAAGATGCTGTTTAAGAAGAACCTGTTTGTGATGGCCATAAACCTGGCTAAGAGCCAGCACCTGGACAGTGACGGACTGTCAGAGATCTTCCGACAGTACGGAGATCATTTATACTTGAAGGGAGACCACGATGGTGCCATCCAACAGTACATACGGTAACTTTCCCAGAACACTTATTGTCTTAGAATGAACTGTGATGTTCTTTGGTTGGGTGTAGTGTTTACATATATACTGGAGAAGTACCATGATGGTGTTGTGATCTGAGGGGATTTTCAGTGAAGCACTTTTTGTTGCATGATTGCACATCTTTCAGAGCATTTGGTTCTTTAGTGACACCCTCGCTGACACTGTTGTGCTGGCTGCTAAACCCTTCATTGTGTTTATATGTTGAAGCCACTTTGTGTCTAGTGTGTCATTGGTCCAAACACTTATAGAAATAGTATTATTTTATTAAATAACATGTTATTAAAACAGGACAGAAGAGGATTTTGTAAGGATCAAGTGTTAGCTCTGATGTTCTATCACTGTCAAGTGCAGTAATCACTCCAGCTACAACAGTACATGACTTATTTTTTTAAATGATCTCACAAACATGAGAAATGTGCTTGAAACATACTCACACTTTGCACCAGAAGCTTCAGTTCGACAACAATAAATGTTTATTATTGTATGTTTTAATGAGACAGGTCCTGTCCTGGGACTTTGGGACTTATTGATGCTCTCTGCGATTATGTGAAGTTGCTAATATTTATGCTAACTAAACGAGTTAGCCTACAAGCTACTACAGAGCTAGTCAAAATTAGCACTATCATGCACTGATGTTTGGTTCACAAAGCTTCTTATTAAACTATGAAAGAACAAACCAATCCGTTTTAAACTCCCCACTACATCTCTCTGAGCTAACACAGCTAACAGCTGCCTTCCTAAACATGGCCAGGAGTTCCAGGTTATTTCATTATCTTTAGTTGAACTTGAACAGAAAAAGTGGTGGAGTTTTAGCTGCCTGCCAGTTAACAGGCGATGCATTGAAGAGTGCACGTCTGCAGAGTTTGGCTCCGTGTCAGTGGACAAAGCAGCCCACTGAGTGGCTGGAGTCATACACAATCTCTGTGGTCTTATTAAGCAGGGAAACCTTGCAGTTCCTCATCACTTCCAGCCAGATAATGCACCGGCTGATAGGTAAGGAACAGACCCAGTCTTTACAGGTGTTATGGTGCACATTCATTTCTCTCCTCGTGCTTTGAATTCACATATTTTATTCAGTAACAGATGGGCTTTTAAATGTAACTAAGTACAATACTTGAAATAAAACATACTCAAGTAAAAGTAAAGATTTAAATAAATACTGAAAACTAACAAACTACACTAAATCTATACTCAGTTACAGTAATGCAAGTAAATCTAATATGTAATTTTCCCCTCTGACTACAGGCAATACTAAATAGACATCTAGCTCCAAACTTGGTTTTACCATCTTGTCGACTCCAGACAAACTGAATTACATAACTTTATCTGCAACTTTGAAGTTTTGTAATTTAATGGTATCTCTTACCAAAATAACATGAATTTTCACCTTGTTAGCACAGACTGTGCTGTGATTGGCCACTTTAGCTTCTCTGCATTTCAGTGAGACCACACTTTAAACAAGTCTTCTACGTTCTCACAGCACCATTGGGAAGCTGGAGCCCTCATATGTTATCAGGAAGTTTTTGGATGCACAGAGAATCCACAACCTGACAGCTTATCTGCAGGCCCTTCACAGACAGTCGCTGGCCAACGCAGACCACACCACGCTGCTGCTCAACTGTTACACCAAGCTGAAGGACAGCTCCAAGCTGGAGGAGTTCATCAAGGTCATCTTTTTATCATTATTTCAAATGAAAAATATAGAAAAAGAAAATGTAACTTTTTTCCCCCACTTATAAAATTGAGTGGTTTTTGATCTGATTCTGTTTTTGTTTTCTTGCACAACAGAGCAGTGAGAGTGAAGTCCACTTTGATGTCGAGATTGCCATTAAAGTTCTTCGTCAGGCTGGTTACCACAGTCACTCTGTGTTCTTGGCTGAAAGACACAAGAACCATGAGTGGTACCTGAAGATTCAGCTAGAGGACCTCAAGGTAAATGTTCAACCATCCTTTGTAAAATATATTTACATCATCTGTCGGAATTGCTGAGGATAAATGTTGCACATTATATTGGTTTAGAGTAGGTGTTTTTTTTTTTTTTGTAATTATCTTTTTATTGAGAAAGACAAATTCCAATCACATTTGTTAGTTACAACTTCCTCCATTTCAGATCCTCCTTATTGCCTTTCTAATATTTTTACATGTTACACATTTAAACAATA
>NC_051442.1:24994802-25004243 GCF_001649575.2 Kryptolebias marmoratus
CTTGTTAGCTTCAACCAGCTAGTTGCTAAACGTCTCTCTTACTCCTCCGAAGTCAGTTGGCGTTTATTTCTCAAAGTGGTGGTGCCGTCTTATCCCCTTTTTAAGTCGTTATAGTGTTATATTTGCTTCTATCCATATTTCTTCTGGGGAGTTTTTCCAATTACTCCGGTTCAACCAGGAGCACTCTGGCTATGCGACCATTGCGGTGGTGGTCCTTGCCGGAAGTCCGAGTAGGTGTTTTAAAAGCTGTTTGAAGAAAAGGCCTAGTATTCATTGAAGGAATGTCTGTCACCCGCTGCCTTTCATGCCAGACTTTTTGACTAAAATTATCTTCTGTAGAGAAATATCTCACATAATCTTTTAGTTCTTGGAATCTGCTTTGTGAATGACCACACCAAATTTTAGCTGAATACAATATATGTACAATTGTAGCCAAGAGAGTGTGGGAAACAACCAGCTATCCTTAAACACTACACTCAAGGTTTACCAGGCGTGTCTCTGAAGTACACCTGGGCTACTTATGCCAGGCAGGAGAACCATCTTGAAAGCTTCCACCTTCGCTGTCTGCGTCAGATTCTTGGCATTACATGGCGTGATAAAATTACCAACACTACTGTGTTCCCTCAGTATGCACCTCCTTCCCAGCCAGCGATGCTTACGCTGGCTGGGACACATGTACCTTATCCAGGATAGCCACATCTTCTATGGAGATTTGGACAGACGCCGTCCAGTAGGACGCCCAGCACTGCGTTTTAAAGATGTCTGCAAACACGACATGAAAGAAGACCGCAGTTGCTGGTGTCACCCCATTGATGAAGGCCTTAAAAGGGGTGAGGAAAAGCTCAACCAACAATCAGAGGAAAAAAAGACAACAACCCTGCCCTCTGATTGAGGATTGGTTTGCTGAGTCATCTAAGGCCCGGTCCCAGTACTCGCCCTTCCACCCTCGTTCCACCCTGTCCCAGTTCTCCAGTGTCTGCATGCTTGTAACCTGAGCACACAAACCCTTCTGTGCACTTTGACTGAGTACACGCTTCATAGAGGGAGGTAGGGTGGAGGGCGAGGACTGGGCCTAAGATGCTGTTCCCAACAGGACTGACTGACCTTTTACTGTGAGGCTACCATTATCTTACAAGATAGACTGATGTAGCCTTTTTTTATTATTGCTCGGAGGAATAATCATTGCCATTTTTTAATTCTACATTTGTGCACACCATTACTCACGTCACGTTTTTAATCTTTACCCTTAACTTAAAAAATCTGTCTAAAATATCTGCTTTTAATAATAATATTAGTATTTATTTAATGCCATGCCTTTTATGTAATCATTTTCATGTGCCTGTGTTTCCAGGGCAGATGTTTTTCTGCATGTATGTTCTCATGCCCAGCCTCTGTTCTTACATATTCAGCTCATTTTAGGCTACAACACTAACGACCACCAGCTCCATCACACAACAGATCAAAGATATTTTTTTAAAAATCAATACTCAACCAAAGCTTTATTCAGTTATTTTTTTAATTAACTGTACTGTTCTTTATTTAGTCTGTAACCTGTTTCCTAATGGATGTTAAATCTTTTCAAATTTAACATTAAACTTTTAGATCTCTTTAATATTTGGTGTAAATGTAAATTTAGGTGAAAGTAAAAAAGGTCAGCCCCTGACCTGCCGTCATCTCCCAGGCCTTTTGCTCTGACTGATTCTTGTTATCCCCTGGATAAGTGTTGACTTTCCAAGGCTTCATTCTTGGGCAGTCTAATCAGTGAAGACAGATTGTTTAGTCTTTCTAAGACTCATAAGAAAAAACAGGATTTGTCTGCAGTGATTCGGTTGTTTGAGGGTAAATCCCTCACTTGCTGGATAGGCCCCTCCCTGGTCTGAGACCGGAGAATCAGCCATCAAACACTGATATGAACTTGTAAAGAGCAAAGAAGGCAGATGTCCAGCGGAACCATTTGCCTGTATCCTGCCTGCCAATCTGGATGCATAATGAACTATGGCCAGCATGCTTCCTAAGAAGGCTGCCTCCATACAGAGCACTCAGGTTCGGCCCTGACCCTGCAAACTGCAAGCTCCTCTTTGAAGGACAGCCATACCAGGTCATTGCCTCTTTGAAAACTATTCCTTATACAAAATCTTGATTTAGAAGATTTAGTTGATTTGTTTGCTTTGATATGAAAGTTCTTAATTTTATGTCAGTCTCTCTGTTGGATGTTGCATTAATTCATCTACCACATTTTTTTATTTGTAAAACATATAATTAAAACCTTTTTTTACATTTCTCAAAGAAACTCTTAAGACGATTCAGTCCTCACTTAAAACTGCATTTAACGAACTGGACTGGAACCATAATGGCTAAAATCCAATTTACTACATTATTGAACAGGAAGACTAATAGCAAAATGTTATTACGTTATTAGTTCAGAAATTTTATTGCATCATTGACAAGTTATTACATTAGTCAAGTCAGATTTATTTATATAGCACTTTTCAACAACAAAGTGATACAAAGTGCTTTACAACGTGTGAACACAAAAATACAGTCATCGTGAAAACACACAACAATATCTAAAATGTGAGCTGGGATAATCTAAATGAAATCATGAAACTAAACATATCTAAAACATAAATAAGAAAACACACACAACAATATAAAGTTAAAACCAAGCTAAACTAAAAGTACCAGAAGGCCAGCTAAGAGTTAAATTACATTTTAATAAAAGGCCAGCTAAATTATTGACTTTATTACATTTAAAATGGCCAAAATGATTACGTTAGTACATACATACAGCTCCCTGTGGAGGCTGACCTGCAGCCCTTTCAGCCCCCCATGGGTCACCCCAAGGAAAACGGATATGTTGGTGATGGTGGCAGGGGTTCTGACCTGCCTCCATGATGACCCCAGGGCAGCGAGTAAATGCACACCTGCTTTCAGAGCATTTCTCAGAGTAGCTGCATGTATGTTCCATGGACAGGTGGATGGACGGACTAATCAGTACACACTATAGTTTGTGTCAGCAGGGTTGTATCCCTAGAATAGAGTCTGGCTCTCCAGTCAGAGCTACAGGAACTTCCAGGGTTCCCTGCAGAGAGGAAAATAGAGGGCTTTTATTCCTGATACTTGCTAGCGCTGAAAAAAAAAACGTCAGGAAAAAGACCTATTCTTGATCTGTCATTGTTCATCAAATCAGTCATGGAGCAACCATTTCATCGGGGGATTCAAAAGTAGCTGGCAGACGGCAAAAATCACAGCATGAAACCTTTATTAAACCACATCTTCGCAGGCTACTTTTCATTGATTGACTAAAAATATTTTGTAAATGTTTGCCTAGAAGAGTTTCTGTGTTATCCCCAATATGCATACTGATGCAAAATGTAATTTTATTTACAATAAATGGTGATTTTCTTCCTGTTTTTTAAAATTTTGTCGATCCATGAGCACAGCCATGTTTGAGCACTAGACTTCTCATTAATCTGACAGACATTCTGATCCATGTTGGGGGAGTTTTCCAGGCAGTAGATGACAGATACCACAGTTGAGTTTTGTTGCATTATGTGTAAGATAAAGGTCTATTTTCTTGTTCTGTGGTTTATTTAGTCCTTTGCACATTTAGCATACCTCTCCTCTCAGTTGAGTGAATTCTACCAACCACAAAGAAAGCCAAGACAATCTGTTTTAAATCTCCAGTCAGTATCTATTTATTCAGATCCATTTTACAAGATTACTTACTTCATGTTTACTCCCTTGGGAGATGGGTCCTTGTCTTTGCTAAATTTTCTGAAAACTCTTCCAGTCCTTCCAAAAAGCCAAAGATTCTGACAAATTGCCCTCAAAAGTGCTGATTTTGGACTCGTTAAACAGCATTGTTCCAAATGCCAGGAAAATGCATTTCTGATGATCAAAATTTCAAATTTCTCTGGGAGAGGATCCCCAGGCCCCCTTGATGGATCGCCTTGTGCCTTCGGCGGTCAGCACTGGGCTTTGCCCAGTGGACGGTCGGCCCATTTGTATTTGGATGACCTGCTCCTTGTCCAGAGAGACTCCTTCACATAGATGCCTGCAGAGATGCTTCGCTCACATAGGAATCAATCCTGTGTGCCACAGTGATGTCTCAACAGTTGAAACCTACTCTCTGGTCCTCCACTCCATCAGTGTTGTCTCTGTCCTCCATGCAACATCAAAGTGACATGTCCATCAAGACAGCCTACAGTATCCAGAGCCTTCAGCATCTCATGGCAAATCTCATGATCCACCACTGTAACATGAGAATTACCCCAGTGCAGGATAAATAAAGTTCTTCCTATTCTTCTCCACTTCTGGTACTCCTGGCAACCTGCTGTTAGAGAGCTTTTCTTTTTACAAATAGACTTTAATTACCAGAAACAGCTTTATCAAAAAGCCATTTCACACAGTGCTTTCATGATGGACCTGAGACGTCTTCATCTCACATCTGTGTAAAATAACCAAGGCAGAATGGTGGTTGATTCACTGCTGGTATGTCTTTGAGCAATGGAGGTAGTCACAGAGTAGAGTTGGAGAGTAGGTGTACAGACACAGGGTTAAGTGGGTAGAAAGAATAAAATGAGTAACTCAAATATCCTGTTTCCCTCCAAACCCCAGAATTATCAGGAAGGGCTGCGTTATATTGGACGTCTACCTTTTGAGCAAGCTGAAAGTAACATGAAACGTTATGGTAAGACGCTTATGCACCATGTTCCTGAAGGTACAACATTGCTCCTGAAAGGCTTATGCACTAACTACCAGCCAAGTGGAGACACTGCTGAAAAAGACCATTTGGACAGGATGAAGGTCAGTCTGCAATATTGTTATTCTTCATTAGAAACAAGACAACTTTCTTACACATTGTTTATTGAAGATATGTCTTCGAAAAATTCTCAGAAATGGCTGATCTGATTTGTTTTTATTTAAGGCAAATTCTGAAGAATTCATTCCAATTTTTGCCAATAACCCTCGAGAACTGAAAGCCTTTCTGGACCACATGATTAAGGTCGACCCACATTCTCCTCAGGGTGTGTATGACACTCTGCTTGAGCTCCGACTGCAAGACTGGGCACACGAGCAAGACCTCGAGGTCAGTACAGAATGCACAGAAGATTGTGTGCTAGCATAATTGCTCTTTCATGCAACATGTTCATGTTATTTTAAGAAATTTAAAAATCTTGCAAAAACATTTTAATCAATCTGGCTTCAGAGAAATTTTTTCTAATTATTTTTTCTGTACATATGTTTATCAGAGAAAAAACATCCTGCAAGAGGAAGCTTTGTCACTGCTGAGAAGCAACAACACTGTGTTTGATAAAGCCCTGGTCCTCTGTCAGATGCACAATTTTAAAGAAGGCATCCTCTACCTTTATGAGAAAGGCAAACTGTAAGTAAGGAAGATCAGAGAAACTCGTTAATGTAATATTACATCTCATTACCTAGTGTTGCAGCAACGCTCTGACAGGTCTAAAATATTTTAAACAAACATATATACATATACACAGTTCAGAAAGAATTTAAACAATCTGGGAAGGATAAAGACAGTTTGTTATATTCTCATTGTGCTTTGTTCAACATGTTTGATTATTGAACAAGCTGAGCACCATGGGATGGTCTGGATTCTCTAAATGTTTTAAATATGTGCTGACATGTTTTATTTTGGAAATGCATTTGAAGTTATGAGGCTTTTAATTTTACAACTTGTCTGAGAAAAAAAACTTATGTCCTTTGTGTACTGCAGGAGTAATTAGAAAAGTAATTTCTACCCAAAGTCAGTTTTAATGACTGTGTCACCCTAAGGTTTATTGTTATGGTGAATGGCTCTCCCTTGGTTTAGCATGCAGTTATGGAGAGCTCTGTCCAGGCCAGGTTTCTACTCAAGCCCCAACAAGTTCTTAAGAAATTTGGCTGTGAACTCTGTACAAACCTTGGCTAAAATGATGGAATCACCACTCTTGGAAGATGTTCTTTTAATTGTTCAGTTTTGTATAAAAAAGAAATAAATCACATACATGCCACAAACGTTTTTAGATCAAGTAGAAGAAAAAGTTATTGAATCACTCAAATCTGAGGGAAAAAAGGTTGTAATTACTCTTTAACTTGCAGTTCCAAAACAACACCTGCAGCTGATTAAATCTGGTAATTAGTTTTCAGGTAAAAAAGGGTGTTCCCACCTTGGAGAGCTGTTGACATGAATCATGGCTGTCGGTTGAATGGAAGGAGTGGTTTATGGACACATCATGGAATGTTGCAAAAGATGTTTGTTGTTCCCAATCAGCTGGGTCTAAAATCTGGACCAAAACCAAACCAAATGGGACGATTGTCAAAGGGAAGCATGCTGGTCGACCAAAGAGGATCGAAAACTTAAAGCAATATGTCTCGAAAACAGAAAATGCCCAACAAAAGAAAGTCTTCAACAAATGACACTTTTCTAGTTCCAACAATTATATATATACATTTTTATTGTTTCCTAATACCAGGAGGTATTTAGAACTGTACCTATTGTGAATTTTGAAATAGTTTTGTGGCATGTCTATGATTTCCTTTTTATTTTTTACAAAATTAAACAATTGAAATAACATCCTCCAAGAGTGGTCATTGCATATTTTTTGAAGGGTTGTAGGTTGTGGATCCTCTGAGCCCTCCAGGAGGCCCACAAGCTGAATATTACTCTGCCCTCTGCCTAGGGTGTGCCTCCAAGTCCTCCCATTTCTTGCTTAAAGTGTCTACCATCGCAGACAGCTTCGTCCCTATGCCTACTTGTGTTCTCATTTCACAATGATCTGTGTGCAGGTACCAGCAAATCATGCACCACCACATGCAGAATGAGGAATATGGAAAAGTGGTGCAGGCCTGCAAGCAATATGGAGAGCAGGAATGTTGCCTTTGGGAGCAGGCCCTTGGATATTTTGCCCGGAAAGAAGAGGACTGTAAGGCCTATATCAGTGAGGTTCTACGTCACATTGATCAGAAAAACCTGATGCCTCCATTACTTGGTGAGCTGGTTAACTTTCTAACTCTCAGTACCCTTATGAATTACTAATGAACCTGAAAAATGTCAAGCTTTACTGTAAAGCTTCTGTTTGATCGATTAATCAACCAAACATAGACACACTATCGATGAACATAACACATTCTGGGTCAAACAATTCACGTATATCTGTAGCATTAAAATGCTGCCAGGATTTACCCTAAACTAGATCTGTGTTGCATTGTGAATCATGTCCATACATATAGATAAAACTATACATACAGACTTAAAGTTTGTTAGAATCCTTATAGCTCATTGAAACAATGATTCATCTCGCTTAAAAAGTGATTCAGTTTAAAGCAATTATCTATATATATATATATATATATATATATATATATGAGAAATACCAGGGCCTCAGAGAGGAACTGGAAAAGGCCTGGAAGGTAAAGACCACAGTGGTGCCTGTGGTCATCGGGGCCCTAGGGGCAGTCACCCCCAAACTGGAGCAGTGGCTACAACAGATCCCAGGAACAACATCAGACATCTCAGTCCAGAAATGTGCAGTTCTAGGCACAGCCAAGATACTGCGCAGAACCCTCAAGCTCCCAGGCCTCTGGTAGAGGACCCGAGCTCAGAGGATGAAACAAAGACCACCCGCGGAGGGTGAGAAGGGAATTTTTTTTTATATATGTAAAAATAAATTATGTGGTTTATTTTACAAAGATCCGTTAAAATAGTATGGACAGATTTTTTGGAACCCCTAAAGAGACTGTTAGTCCTTACATTGTAGTTGGAGTAGAATTTATTTAGTCTTGCTTTAAAATAAAGAAAATCAAACAATTAATAGGAGTCTTTGGATGAGATTTTATTAACTGGTCAACACGGATTCAAACATTAAGCAGGATTAAACAAGATGAATGAGCAACAATCAACAGTGACCATAAACACATAGTCCCAAGTTAAATCCATTGTTGCAAACCTGTCTTATGATAGAGGTACAACATATGTTTTCACATAGCTCTCACAGAACCTTCATCATAACACAGGTATTTCAGCCATGTCTACATTCCATATGAAGTGGCTTTTCAACCTTGGCAAATTTGGATCACACAGAAGTTAGTGGTGTTATTTTTATTTTTCAGTGCAATAGTCATGTTTCAAACTAAGTGTTGGACTTTAATTAGTGTCACAGGTGCATTCAAGCTTTTTTGCAGACATTCAGCCTATTTAAAGAGAACAAACAGCCACTTGGTAGCAAAAATAAGAGCTCTCTGAGGAGCTCCGAAAGAAGGTTATAAATGTCCATATAAGACCATCTCCAAGCTGTTTCATGTTCAGCTGTCAATATTATTAAAAATATAAGGTTCATAGGACTGCAGTCAGCCTTCCAGAACATGGACGCAAAAGGAAATGCAACCCCACATATATCAGATGGACAGTGACAATGGTGGAAGAAGAGCCAAGGGAACGATTTAAAACCAGATAAGCTGAGCTGTAAAGTCAAAGTATGTCACTTTCTGATCACACCATTCATTACATTTTGAAACATAATGGCTAAAAGCATCAAGAATGACAGAGGGCAAAACATTGAGCTGTTCCTAAAGGGCCCAGATTTTACCTTTCTTCAAACTGTTAGCAAATGCAGATGTCTCATTGTGTAGTACAGAGACCACTTGTTGACAGTAACTGCTTCAAAAGGTACTGCTACAAAGTATTCGATTAGAGGTTCGTTTGTTTGATTATATGAAATATTCAACTAAACCAATAATCACAAGCAACATCTGACGTGTTAAATATGGGAAAAATAAATAAAGGGTGCTGATAAACTTTTCAATTTCAAGTTATTTCAGGGATAGTTGGGTTATTTTATTATTGTGGAAGAGTACCAACAAATTTGTCCATGTCTGTGCTTGAATTTTATAAAATTGTAATAAGTTGATGTTAGTGCTGGGTGGTACGGAAAAAATCCTATATCATGATATGGATAATTTTATATCACAATATACCCCAATTACATACGTTGTCAGTTATTCTCTGAAAAATATGAAAAAATAATCTAATTTCTCACCTTTTTCAAGCTTTATTTTGAAGTGACATTTAACTGAACTTTCACAAATGAGATCTGCTGCATTTTAGTGCAGCAATATATATGTACCTGTTAGACGTAACAGTATCAAATGACAACAGATTCCATTATCTTCAGCCGGCTATAGTTTCACTTTTCACAACTTTCCCCGGCTCTTTTACAACTCTCCATCTTTCATAACTTATGACTTAAATGCCGACACGATATACGGTGAGTCACAGAATATGATGGTAACACGGCGCCGCACAGAAAGCCGCTGCCGTAAAGCATGTCACAAACCCACACGTAAAGCAGCGTCATGTCGCAAAACGGAGGTTCTTCGCAAAATAGTTATTTTTTCTTCTTATTTATCACTTATATAAACTGAATGTATGCAAAG
>NC_051442.1:25004320-25007833 GCF_001649575.2 Kryptolebias marmoratus
GTAGCCTACGTTATGAAATATTTACATGAATCATTGATACAATTATGATAGAAACGACAGAAACGATAGAGACGATAGAAGAAAATATATCACGATAGACACTTTTCTATTGTCCCCACGATATGTATCGTTATATCGCCCAGCACTAAGTTGATGTATTTTTTCCTAATTCTTGTGTTTAAGCTAGTAATTACATCTGTGATTTTTGTCCTACTAGTTGTGCAGACTCTAGCACACAACTCAACGGCCACTCTCTCCGTTATCAAGGACTACCTCATCAGTAAGATGCAGAGAGAAAGCCAGCAGATAGATGATGATGAACATAAAATTTGCCAGTATCGGGAGGAAACGGCTCATGTCCGCTCTGAGATTCAGGAGCTGAAAACAAGGTGAGCAAGCATACATGTCACTGATAACCTCCACCTGTGTCACCTGCTGATGTCTAACTACCCAACTTGATTTTCACCCAGTGCCAAGATATTTCAGAAGACCAAGTGCAGCATGTGCAACAGCCCCTTGGAGCTTCCATCGGTTCACTTCCTCTGCAGTCACTCCTTCCACCAACACTGCTTTGAAAGCTATGCAGAGAGCGAGGCCGAGTGTCCAACCTGCACCCCAGAAAATCGTAAAGTCATTGATATGTTGCGTGCTCAGGACCAGAAGCGGGACCTTCATGACCTTTTCAATCGACAGGTAGGAATACACCACCTTTGGAAAAAGTGTATTCGGTTTACTCCCTGCTTTTCCATTATTTTAATACAAATCTATTTGAAATGTTGCAGATTTACTGTAAATGTGTCTGTTATTTTCAGCTCCACAGCTCTAATGACGGGTTCTCAGTTGTGGCTGACTACTTTGGCCGAGGAGTGTTTAACAAACTCACGTTGGTCACAGACCCTCCTGGTAGCAGAGCTATGGGAGGTCTAGAAGCCAACCTACAGCGAGACCTTCTTATCCACAACAAGAGAAATGGTTAGATGTGTTGGTTTGACCATCAGTAGATGTTCTCCACACTATGCTTTGTTACATAATTTGACAGCAAATGCAGAAGCCTTCTTTTAGTATCTGTGGGGCACCTTTTGTGTAAATCTGTTAGTTTGCCTATGTATAAAACAAAATATATTATGCTTGTGCCTAAAAATCACACATACTACTCAAAAAACTTCAACCAATCATATATGAAATGAATACAGTCAATCCTAATAAACTGAATGATTCAAATTGTGGACGTTTTGTGTATTTTTAATGTGCCATTGTCTCTTGGCGGGATTTTTACAACAAACCTCATTATTTCTGTTACTCATGCTGGTGCTGCCACTGGATTGATCATGGTTGCAGCTGCCTGAAATAAAGTGACTTTTTTGGTGTCTAAGGGACAAAAACTTCTACATCTATTTTTTTTCTCAGTTTTGATACTTTGCTTTGGCTCTTATGGTAATAATAAAGTTGTTCTTCCTGAGATGTGCTCCACTCCAGTAATTACAAGCAGACAGAAGTAAACTTGTTGAGTGTTGAGCATTCCCTCAGAATAAAAGGTTTTATTCCTGGGACAGGAAGCAGCTGGATGCCCACTCCAGGCACATCGCTGGGTGCTTTCCTTTGGAGTCAGCTGAGTGATGATGAGCAAGGGTGGGACGAGGTGGGACGAGGTGGCACCTTAAAGGTGAAATGAAAAGTAGTTTGAAACAAAGTCATAAAAGCTACTTGTTTTCAGAGTCTCTTATTTTAAAAATGTACACCAACTTAAAATTATTAATAAAAGATCAAAACAAATGGCTCGGGTCTCTTCAGGATTTTCAGTGATCACTGGGACGTGTGACGTATCGAGTGCCAAACACACAAACAAGAACAAGGCAGTGTGGAGGTGAAATGTTCAGTGTAAACTGACCTAAAACTACAACAGCTGTGGTTTGGATGCCACAATAAAGTGGCTTCCGACCTGCACCGACAGACCACCCCCCACCGTCTGACCTGCACCGGCAGACCACCCCCCACCGTCTGACCTGCACCGGCAGACCACCCCCCACCGTCCGACCTGCACCGGCAGACCACCCCCCACCGTCCGACCTGCACCGGCAGACCACCCCCCACCGTCCGACCTGCACCGGCAGACCACCCCCCACCGTCTGACCGGCACCGGCAGACCACCCCCCACCGTCTCCACCGTCTGACCTGCACTGGCAGACCACCCCCCACCGTCCGACCGGCACCGGCCACCTCTCGCTGTCCAGATGAGAAACTCCTTGAAGACTGTGACATCATTGTAAAGGTCGGAGGTTCCCTTTGTGAAAAATTGGGCTCATGTTCCCGACAGCATCACTCCAGACCAAAAAACTATCGTGTTTTCAAACCAGTACTCTTGTTATCAAAACTTGCTTCTTCTTCTTCTTCTGCTTCCATTTTCAGTGACAAACACTGCGACAGTAACTTCCTCAGTGACCTACAGCGGTCTGTCACAGCTGGCCATGGCACCTTCTGTGTCTCCAACCACGGAGATAACATCGCCCACACAGTCACCCCACGTCAGGATTCTGACACAAAAACTCTACAACCAGCTATTAACATGTTAAATCAGAGAAATGGACCACTGGAGTGTTTTATGATAGTGTTTAACTAAAGAAAAACATGAAAACTTATTATTTTCATATTGATATTTGATATATTTTATTTTGTTTCACCTTTAAATCAGGAGTGACCTATCAGTGCCATTTGGGTTTCTGGTGTCATTTAACAGCTGACTATGGAGGACCAAAACTGACATAATCAAAAAAAAGCAGAAATATATATTTTGTTTTGCCTTTTGCTTACACATGCATTTTCGTTAAGTAATGTTTATATTTTGTTTTGCCTTTTCCTTAAACAAGCGTTTGTTCTTTTGTCATTTCCTCGTCTCCTCTTCTTCCTCTACCGTGTGCATTTCTGCCTCAATATGCAAATGAGGAGGCTGTCTTCTTGGTCCAGCTCCTCTCCTATTGGTCAATAACCAGGAAGGAGCAGGAGCCACGTGCAGATCGATTGTTCGTGTCTGCGCTTTCAGCTGTTTCAGGAGAAGGAAGTGAAGTCGTAGCAGAGATGTCTCAGACAGCTGCAGAAGAGCTAATGTACATTGCTAGCTTAGCTGAGCAACACAGTCAGTGATGACTATTTAATGTTTCCCTTTCCAAAGCCCCAGAGAGCAGAGGAGGCATGTTTTAATACCGCTCACACCCGTGCGTGCGCCCGATCACTTTTCAGCACAGCACTGTCCGTCCTTCTTTCAAATGGTTTCAGCTCGGTACGCCTTTACCCCCACCTGTAGCTGACATGGCCGCTTAGTCTGCTTTTATTTTGGATTATCTCAGTTTCAGTCCTCCACAGCTGACAACATACAGGTGCTGGTCATAAAATTAGAATATCATGAAAAAGTAGATTGATTTCAGTAATTCCATTTAAAAAGTGAAACTTGTATATTATATTCATACATTACATACAAACTCATATATTTCAAATGTTTATTTCGTTTAATTTTGATGA
>NC_051442.1:25009105-25072346 GCF_001649575.2 Kryptolebias marmoratus
TCATCAAAATTAAACGAAATAAACATTTGAAATATATGAGTTTGTATGTAATGTATGAATATAATATACAAGTTTCACTTTTTAAATGGAATTACTGAAATCAATCTACTTTTTCATGATATTCTAATTTTATGACCAGCACCTGTAAATGCAACATAGACAAAAAAGTTCCAGAAATCACCTACTGTTTAAATTGGAGCCTGTAATTTATAAATTTGATCTAATTCACTAACTGATTTATCATTTTCATACTGTGGTACCACTGTGTTGTGTTTACATTGGTTGCATGGTCAAAATGGTCCTAATACGGTTTAGCTGCAGAATCTGAGCAAGGCATTTGGCTGATATATCACTTGTAATGAAGTACAAACCCTGCCTACCCTGCCAGCCATTTGTCATCCAGGCTACAAATGGTATGCAGCTACTGTCAACTGGACCTGGAAGAAAAAATGTCCAATAAAATTTGACATAAACACAATGAAAGTTTTTTTTGTCCAGGTAATACTTATCTGCCCTGTCTGCTAAGAGTAATGTCATCAAGGAAATTGCTTCAATTTAATATTTGCCAGAAAAACAAATACAAGGCCATGTTTGAAGAGTTAAAACAACAAAAACAGGAATCAGTCTTTTTTATTTTGAGGTGATACGCTGAGAGCGCACGTGTTCCTCACAAACTTTTTTCTAATGGTTTTCTCCAGCTCACGAGTTATTTATGTTGTTATCAGGAAACAACGATTACGTTTTCTCAACATCATGAGATGATTGCTGTGTGTTAAACCTGATTCCATTCATCAGCAGGAGAGGACTGGTGTAAGTGTGTGTGTGTAATTCTATGAATGATCCTGTAAACCATAATGACACCACGTTGTTGGTCAGATAATTTACTTTGTGGGTTTTCATGAGCAGAATTGCTAAATAAAAGCTCCACATTCTATGTATGATTCAAGAACTCGTGTTCTCAGGCTCTACCTACTGAATTGGTGGGACAAAAGCTTCAGAGAAGAGGAAATAGATCTTCATCTGTTGCCGATGGTGTTATTGTTCAGTATATTTTACCCACATATTCAGAGAGGCCTTAATAACCTGTGACTGATTTTAGGATTTGGCAATGTCCCAAAGTAGTCGCAAACTCCTTTGTAGCCAACAAAATTGATGAAGCTGGATCTTGAGAGCCGAAGGTTCAGGCTTCCAGCATGGAGGGAGGGCTCCCTAAACCATACAAGTGTCCACATCTAAACTGTGGGCCTTGGCACACATTCACTGGCTTTTAGACAGATAGCGGAAAAGCAATTTGTTTGTCACATGTGTAAAGTGTTTCTTGTAAAAGTGGCCAAGTTACAGATGGAATTGACTGAGCCAGTAAGTGAAACTTGGCTACAGGGATGAAACTAAAAGCTTCCTTTGGGAAAATACTCATCAAAGAAAAGCTTGGTCCAGAAGAAAATGTAAAAAATTCTGTTGGTAAGACAAATGACAGTCCTGAATTGTCTGTGGCCCTTAAAAGTCATTGTGCTCATCACTGACTCTTCAAACACTAGTCCAAAGTCAACATCAGTGCATGTGTGGGAACAGTCTTCAGTCTGTCAGGATGGCCGAGTGGTCAAAGGCGCCAGACTCAAGGTTTGCTTCCTCACTTTGTTGAGAGGTTTCTGGTCTCCATATGGAGGCGTGGGTTCAAATCCCACTCCTGACATTATGGTATCAACTTATAGTCTGGCACCTTAGCAGTAGGAATGTTGTTCCAAGATGCTTTTCAGGTCTGATGTTAAGAGTTCCCATTCCACAATGTGTCTGCTTGTTCAGCCACTCCTGCTGCTCATCTTCTCGGTTAAATACTGTAATGCATCAGATTCAGACGTGCAACTTTCTGTCATAGTGGGGCTTTTTCATTCTGCAGTCTTACAGGAAGAACAAAGTTGTCTGGGAAGTTTTCTATCTATCTAATTGAAGTCCGACTATCTCCGTCAGAAGGGCATGAAACTTTTCTTCTCACAGTTGTGTGTTCAAGTCCGTGCCTTGGGCATCCATGTGTGTTGTCAACTTGACACGTGACTTAGGTGTGTTCAGATTTTGGTTCTGCCAGTAGGCTTGAGCTGTAAAACAATGTCCGCTTTAACTTTGAAAGTGCAAGATGAAGTATTTGTCAAGGTCATTGCAGTTGTTGCAGTGATCTCCCAACAGTGAGCTTCAAACTTTGTCGCGGAGTGCACTTTGAGACTTTCTCTCGCAGCTACTGTCTGCGTGCGCAAAGACAATGCGCAGACAATCACAGTTGGCCGTTTGCTGGCCATTGCACACACCAAATGGCATCCTTACATACTCATATAGACCAAACGGGGTTGTGATAGCTGTTTTAGGTCTATAGCATTCGTGCATGGCCACCTGGTGATACCCACTTGCCAAATCTATTGTGGAGAAGAATTTGGCCCCTCTCAGTGCATCAAAGCATTATCTATTCTCGGGAGCAGGAAAGCATCGCGCCTGGTTTTGGAGTTGAGCTTCCTGTAGTCAACACATAACCTCAGACTACCATCAGCTTTTCTAACTAACACAATTGGGGAAGCGTATGGACTGGAGTTCTCCTTGATAACTCCTTTCTTTAACAACTTGCCAATGTGTTCCCTCACTTCATTATTTTGTGTGGGGGGAATCCGTCAGTAAGGCTGGGTCACAGGTGTGTCATCTGTGAGGTGTATTTCATGTTGTACTTTGTCTGTGTAACCTAAGTCTTCATCTTCTGCTGCAAACACAAATGAGTATTTCCCCAACAGCAGAGCTAGCTGTGCTTCTTGCTCCGGAGTTCCACTAACCTTTAACTTATTGAGGATAGACTGGACATCTGTTGCTGGTTCGAGTTGTCTGCTAATGCTGACTTCATCTGTATCTACTGAGATTCTCTGAAACTGAACCTTGCACATCTGATCACTGTTTACAGAGTCAACTTCAGTTAAAAGTCCAAGTCTAGTCCTAGGTTGCAACCAGATATCCTCATCAGACAGGTTAATGACCTGGACAGGAAAAACATGCCTCTCAGATGTCACCAAGGTTGGCACCACTACCAAACCTCCAGGTAACGGGGAATGGCCGGGCTCCAGTAGCATTAATGGACCTCTTTCACTGACAGTTCTAAGTCCCTTTGCTATAACAGTAGCTACAGATGAGGCTGGCACATGAACTGCCTCTTTCCCAGCAATCCTGACAAATGAGGGCCTGTCTAATAATCTAACTGTCTGCACTCGATGAAAAGCCTCCCACCAATTACAGTCAAGTTTCCCATGCATTGTGGCTTCAAATTTGCCCTGTACTAGTTCCTGGCACTTTTTTTTTTAATCACATTCATTCCAAGAAGACAAGGCACAGAGGATGACTGTGCTGAATCTTTAACTACAAGAAACCCTCTTTCCGGAATGGTAAGACCAATAGCCTCAACTTCAAGCTTGACATAACCTATGTAAGGTATTTCTAGTCCATTGGCAGCTGGGATTTTTAACCATTCAAAAGTTGGATGAATGATGCTGTCTTTTGCTGACCAGTGCTTGTTGAAAAACCCCTCTGAAATGGTACTTACTTGACTGCCAGTGTCAAGAAGACATGAAACTTCCACACCCTGTAGTTTTATTTCCACTGTCTTGCATTTGCCAACTGCCCTCTCTAAAACTATATCTCTGTCCAAGGCTTCTGTTGGTGAGCCAGTTGTTTCCCCCCGAATTGTTTGGCTCCTGACAACCGGGGGTTCTAGTTTCCCTGTCCCCCAGGGGAAGCAGAAGCAGCACCCATAGAAACAACTTTGCTTTGTGGACATTTTCTGGCAAAATGTCCAACCCCTTGACATTTAAAACAGATAGGCTGACCATCATGCAGGCTGAGGTTTAACTCTCTGTTTGGGTTCTGGTGAAGTTAGATTAGTACGTTTACACAGTTCACTCACAGCAGTTGATAGGGCAGTCAATGCTTTCCCTAACTCAGCTAATTGCTCTCCCTGATGGGCAGCCCGCTGCACTTCATCTAAAGCGGAAGGGGGGTCATGGTGTGTAATTGTCTTAGTCAGAGCACACTGGGTTTCGAATGCTCCTGACTGAACCATATTGTTCCTTACTCCTTTAGCAGAATGGGATCGGTTATCCTCCATTTCCCAGAGGAGAGCTTCATTTCTCACATCTAGCAAACTAGAGTCTGGTCTCTCTCTCACCATTTTTCTTAGTTCACGTCTCAGAGGGACATGTCTTAAACCTTCAATAAGTTGATCCCTGAGAACTGTTTTCTCATCAGGTACAGCATTTGTGGACTGTTTTACTACAGAACTCAGTATCTGGGACAGTGCATGAGAGTAGTCACGGAGGTCTTCTCCATCTGCCTGTTTACGATTGTAAAACGACTGCAAAAGTTGTGCGACACTGCGTGTTCCTCCAAAAGCATTTCGCAGGAAAATATCACTAGGCTCCACTGATCCACCCGCCATACACAACCTGACTTCCTCTAGTGCTGGTCCCCATAACAATGACAGTATGAAATCACACTCGGTTGTCTGTTCTCTGGTCCTTATGACCCTCTCAACCTCTTCAATAAAGTCTTCAACAGATCTCCCTGTGGGGAAAAGTCTGTGGTTCGAAACACCATTAAATCCTGGTGGCTGGACTTGGGTGGGGGATCCAGAAGAGTTTCATTCCAACGCAGCACCAGTCACGCTGTGAAATCAGCACCTTCGCACGTCCTCTCTGTGTGATGGTTGATCGCCGTAGTCTTCACCACTGCCGTATTTCTTAGTTAATCGTACATGAAATGCCACTGTGTAGTAGTAGGTTACCCTGATATTATTATTATTATTATTTTTTTTTTTTTTCTCCTGCACACCCCACTCCTGGTACCAAAATTGTGTAGCCCGGGAAATACTTAGCCTCACAGGACACAATAACTGGGGTTCTTAATGTGCAGTATACTTTATTAGCAGTTAGGACAGACTGAACAAAGCTGTCTTGCTCTTTTCTATTGTTCAAAAATCAAAACATAGGTATACCAAACATTAGGTAACGATTCATGAAATGTGGCAGATCTCCAAAATAACAGGGAAAATACCCAAAAAGAAAATACAATATATAAAAGAAATAGAAATACAAATAGAAATACAAATACAAATACAAATACAAATAGAAATACGGCAGTGTCCTCTGGATTCGACAGTAATGTCTCAGTTCCCTCTTAATGCTGGAACACACCGATGATCAGACATCTTATTGTCACGTGCACGAAATGGCCGCCCTGCACCGCACATACAGGCTCCCGATTTCCTGCCAAAATTATCACCCGCTGATAAATCACATGCAGTTCACGTTCAGGTTCATCACGTAGCATAGCAACACCGGAAGAGAACAAGATGTATTTCCTGCCTCGTCTTGGGAAACAGTAATCACTTTGAAACGCTGCCCTCTGGTGGTGAAAATGTGAAGCACCTGAGACCAACTACCTGAACATATTTAAATGTGAAAACATACAGATATGAAATAAAATTACATAACTGAAACAAAATCACTTGATAGCATTGCTTCGGTAAGATAAAAGAAAACCAACATTTTGAAACAGTACAAGTATCTAACCAAAATTTACCACTAATATTGTCCTGAGTTAGTCGCTGTTTGATAAAGCCTGTTTGATCCGTGTGTATTAGTCTGGGTAAAATTGTTTCAAGTCTCTTTGTGATGATGGAGGTGAACAGCTTATAGTCAATATTTAATACACTGATTGGGCAGTAGTTGCTACATTCTACAACACTAATTATTTCCCCTCTAATCACTGCCTTCAATGCATCCCATAATACTCCTGGTGACACCTCCTTGTTATCGTTTAGATCTAAATAAGTCTCTATTTCTTTTTTCAAACTCTCTTTAATATTTGGGTAATTTAGAATGTTTGTGTTCAACCTCCATAGGGTGGATCTATTTTTCCTATTCAGGCAGATATCTGCATAAACTGGGTTATGATCTGAAATAGTACAGGGACCTATTTCACAGCTTTTGAGTGTAAATAGGTCATTTTAAAAAATAAGGATATAGTCTAGCCTAGAATACACGGTATGTGGACATGAGAAGTAGGTATATTCTCTATCATTTGGATACATCAACTAATTCTAAATCGCCCATAAGGTGTACTATCTTTTTTCTGAAGTTTCACACTTCACCTTTCCCATTAAAAGAATCCAATTTAGTGTTTAGTGTAGTATTGAAGTCACTACCACATATTAGAGTTCCCTGACTCTTTGTTGTTGCTATTTCAAGGGTCCTTTTAAATAGGGATCAGTGGCTGCTGGGATGAATATCCACATTCAGGAGGCTGGTCATGTTACCATCAATCTTACTCATTATCATTATATAGCTACCTTCCTTATCCTTGAATTCTGATATGTGTTCATAATTGAGAATACCCGATAGCAAGATTGACACCCCCCTTCACCTTCCAGAACTGTGGGAAGAATAAAAGACATGTTTAAAACCCATCCTGTTCAACTTATCATGCTCATCATCAGATGTGTTTCCTTTAATAAAACAGTTTGGGCTTTGACTTTGTTAAATTTAGATAAAGCTTTCCACCTATTACTGGACTATGTAAGCCATTCATGTTGATTGACACCAATTTTATTAACCTGCTATTCACTAAATTGCAGTCATTATAGTTATTAGACACAGTTTAATGGGCTCCCCGCTCACCCTTTTAAGCAATGAACATAGAAAATATGAAAATGTCAACATCAAAAGCAAACAGAACTCAAACTGAACTCCTAACATTCAAAGTAGGAGTCTCAGGAGTGGGCCCTGCTTCACCTCCAAAGGCAGTGAGGGAGGCCCTTAATGGCTAAGGGCTCACTGCAGAAAGTACTCGCACGAAACCTTACTTATTTACTTAATATGCACCAGAAACTAAATGCAAGTCTTAATTAGCAGTAACAGAGTGGATAAACCTCAGTTTTCTGAGGACGTAGGTGATGTCCTCTTGAAGGCTCTGAGTTTGTCTTTGTAACCGGTTGCAGTGTCCCATCTCTTGTTCGCCTCACTGCTCCCAGATCGTCCCCCACCTTGCTCCAGGTCAGCTGTTTCAGCTGTTCCAGGACCGTTTGTGGTGATTTACAGGGTACGTGTAACAGAGAGACTGACTGCATATGTATATATACACACATACACACGTACATACATCCACATGCACATATACATATATATACACTTACACACGTACACATGTATATGTAAATACTCATTCTCAAGTACATATACATAATAATGTAGTACCAGTTCATTCAGTTGCAGCACTAGTCCAGAATCAAGTGGGTCAGGACCTGGAAATGTAATATAACTTTATTAATGCTGATGGGTCAGACTGTAGTGTACTGACAATTAGGCACAGAAAGCACAGCCACACTGTCATGATTTTTGTATTCAGGGTATTGTTTTTTTTTGTTTCTTTAATTGTTTTCATTCCTGTTTAGTTTTGCATTAGGTTCTTGTGCATTGGGTTTTATTTTCTCATGTGTTTTCTATAGCTTTATTTTGAGTCTTATCTTTTCCCTGCTGTGTAGTCTGCTCCCTGTGCCATCACTCTCTCTCCCTCAGTTTCCTTGTCAATCTGCCTCAGCTGCCCACACCTGTTCCTTGTTTCTAATCAGTTCACCTGTGTCCACTTCCTCATCAGCCCCTGTCTTTAAAACACAGTTCTCAACTTCTTCCTCCTCGTGTATCTGGTTTGTCTTTATTTGTGAATTTTTGTTATTTAGTTCTCTGCTGCAACATCAGCCATTTGTTTTGTTTATGAATAGCTAAGCTCTGTAAACATGAGTCTGTGCACTGGGTTCCTTTCCCTTGCTCCTGACGCACACCTGTTATTGGTGTAAATAACACTTGCCATATAATGTTAAAATGACTGTAGAATACTACAGTAATGCTTTGTACAATTTCATTAGTTGAAAATTGAAAGTTCACATTTTAATTTTACCCATTTTCAAAAGCTTTGAGTATTGTTTGAAACTGGTCTTTCCTTATTGGCATTTTGTTTTGTTTTATGTTTCTGTTAATGTTCAGGATTGTTAAAAACTAATTATATACTGAGTTCTAAATCGAAAACAATTAAAAGGAATAGACTAATCTGTTAGCTTATTAAACAAGTGCATGTTATCTCAGAGTTGTTGTTCACCTTTTAATAAAAAAACTTTGTGTTAGACAAAAGCGTTTCAAACTACGTGACTTTGTCTCAGGTCTAATAATGTTAATGCTAAATATCCATACTTTGCAAACGTTAGCAAAATTTGCCAAAATTGATTAAAATCTCACTCTAAGTTATTAGTCTAAGTGAAATTAACTACAGAGAGTGGTAGAAGAGGACATGTAAAATATTTTACTTTAGGTGAGGTTATTATATCTCTTTAGACTTGAAATGGTTCTTTTTAATTTCCTCTGCTGTTTGTACTTGGCTAGAGATGACGAGCGGCAGAGTTTCCTTAAATGGGAGAAAGGCGTTTTGTCGCAGGTGTAATTCTCCATCAGGAGTTTAATGTGCTATTAACAGCTTACAACATAAATAATAGAACAATTTTAAAAATGACAAAAAAGCATCTGCAGAATAATACACAGCATGAAGTGTGCCAGGTTCAACAGAATAATTGACTTTACTTGTTATTTTAAGACCTCTTAAAGATCTTGGCATCGAAACAAGCTTGTTTTATAGTTATGGGCTGAAGGGGGACTTTAAACTCCGCCTCAGCCAGGCGGGAAACGGCGTGAAGCCATTGGCTCCTGTGTGTCTCATCTTACAGTAACAACATATTGGATTGGCTAATGCCTCTGGTTCGCTTGTCCAATTACATTCAAGATTACAGTTACCAGGAAGCGTAGGATGCCGTAGACGAACTAAACGTATTTCTTTTCAAATCGCGTTTCTTTGAGTTGTTATTTTTATAGAAACAGGACTTTGTTAACCATCAGTTATTTTTTAAATAAACATACAGCTGTGCATATAATACAATTCATAAAACAAGAGCTAGCAGTTAAGCACCTAGCATCAGTAATGTTTGCGTCTGTTGCTAACGCTACTAAGAAAACCTGTTTTGTGAAACTTAAAGCGTTGATAACTAAATCACTAACATTGTTCGTAAAATCACAGCTTGTCGAGTTTATTATTGCCTGAGCGACTATAAAACCGCCAATTAAAGATGTCTGATACTGTTCTACAAATCGGTTCGGGAGTTTTCATCGTCAGTGTGGTTTGGATTGCGGCTCTTGTGTTTGTGATGATGCTGCTGAGAGCAGATGGTCCTGCAAAGTGAGTGAGACAACCTGTACACTGTTTACACACACACACGCTGCTCTGGGAAAATTGGGAGCAAAGTTCCTACGCCATCTTATGAAGTCTGGAATTTCGTTTTAGTATTTTCCAGGTCTGAGTAAATAGGGGAAAAAAAAACAAATACTAATTGTTTTCCCCATTGGATTTTCTAAAATATTAATTTCAAGTTTAAAAGATAACATATGATGCATTTTTGAATACCTTAGGCGTACTTCATGTGAGGAAAATGAAGTTTGTGTGACAGTTTATTAAAGAATGGCTATCCGATTGTAGTTGACACAATGCTAAGTGACATGCTTGGTAATTTGGGACAGTTTTATTATTGTATTTCATTATTTTCACCTGTAATTACATATTTCAAACACATACTGGCATATGGTTGGGTCCCTGTGTGAGACCTTTACCCATCTTTGGGTCATAGATTTGGGAATATTCCACACCCAAGCAGGAAAATGCAGCTAAGTTTTGATGTCTGCCTTCCTCTGTAGTTCCATTCATGTTGTCCTCCTTCCACTAAATGTCCCTGCTTTTGCTGTCCCTTGTACTTTCTCACCTAAACTGACTATTTCCGTACCCGGTGCCATTCTGTTCTGCAACATACACTATGTTCAAAAGAATAAAAACATTAGACAATGTGATAAATTCATCATGCTTCAATTAGCAGAATAAAGGTTAAAGATCATTACAAGACAATTAGAAAAAAAGACTGAACAAATATGGCTTGTTTAGAAGAGTTGCATGATAAATTCTTTTATCTCTAAAAAGAACATTGCAGCATGAGTTAGGTTTGTAATGTTTCGTCTGAAGGAACAACAAACTTCTGGAATAAATCAGGACCAAAATAGAGATGTTTACCTCTAATTCACAGCCACATATTTTGAAAACCAAAACCAAATCTAGCATTTCAACACAAACACCTCATACCAGCTATGGAGTACAGGGGTAAAGGGCTGATGATTTGGGCTTGTTTTGCAGCCACTGGACCTGGGCGCCTACAGTCATAGAGTTAACCATGAACCCAAAGGATTCAAGAGTCAAATTTGAGGCCATCAGTCCAAAAGCTGAAGCTTGGACCAAACTGGGTCATGATGCAACAGAACAATGATCACAAACACAGCAGCAACAGAACGGCTGGAAAAGAAAAGAATGAAGGTGTTGTAATGGTCCAAAGTCCACACCTCAACATGACTAAAATGTTTTGGTGGTTGTATGGAAACAAATGTCTGCAAACCTCAATGAACTGAAGCAACATTGGAAAGAAGTGTGGGCCAAAATTTCTCCACAACTATGTGAGAGACTGATAATCTCATACAGAAAATGATCATTTTATGTTATTGCTTCTAAAAGAGGTTCTACATCCCGAAGAATTACGAAGTACATAATTTATCACTGCTGTGTTGTGCTGTTAACCTGAGGCTGAGGCTTTATTATGCCCTGATATGTAAAACCTTAAAAATGAAAGGGGGTGTAACTACTTTTTACCATGACTGTATGTTTACATTTAGCTATTCTGATTGGTTACCTAGCATTCCTTTTTTATAATGATCACACCATGATGCTACTACAGTCAGTATGTATGTATTTTCTTGTGTAATGCATTTTAACACCAAACAATGTAATAAAAGGAAAGCTTAAAGTTTTATGTAAAACATGAAACGGTGGAAAAAATGTTCAAGTAAATGTTGACTTTGTTTATAGAAATAGTTAATAGCATAATCTTAAAATGATCCAGCATTAATGAGACACAGGCCAGTAATGAAAAGTTGAAATCCTTGTGCTAATCCTTAATTGTATGTGTCTTCCAGGTTAGGAGTTGTCCCTGTTGTCCTCTTGGCTGTCACCATCACTTTGGCACTGGTGTTTTTCCCTCGCAGTCCAGAGACCCCGCCCCCTTTCAAAGAGATGGAGGTTAGCTCTACTAATCCATCACACATACTTCAGTGCAGGAGTCGGCATCCATTACAATCAAAAGAGCCGTCTCTGCCCCTTCACTCACTAAATACAAAGCCACAGAATGTGCTAGAACTGTGATCAACTGGTGTCCTGTGGGCCACTTCCAGTTCGGGGGGGGGGGGTTACTGGCCAGTAGGGGTGGTGACCTCTGTGCTAGAAGTTTTAAAAAAGACAACACAACTTATTAAGTGTTGTATACTGTAAATATATCATATAAAATGTTATTACACTATAAAACTAAAAATCTATGATAAATTCATTCATCTTTTACTGCTTGTCTGAGGTCAGGTCACAGAGACAACAGGTTCAGGAGAGAAATCCAGACAATCCTTTCCCCAGCAACATTCTTCAGCTCCTTCTGGGAGATACCAAGGCGTTCCCAAAGGGGATCCATAATCCCTCAAATGAGTTTTGGGTCTGCCCTAAGATGCCTTCCCTGTGGGACATGACCAGAAAACCTCCTAAGGGAGGCATCCTAATCAGATGCCTGAACCACCTCAACTGACTCTTTTCGATGCAAAGGAGTAGTGGCTCTACTCCGAGGTCATCCCTGATGATGGAGCTCCTCACCCTATTTCTATGGCCACCCTATGAAGGAAGCTGATGTCAGCCACTTGTATCCTGGATCTTGTTCTTTCTATCATGATCCAGACCTCATTACCATAGGTGAAGGTTGGAATGTAGATAAACCAATAAATCGAGAGTTTTGCTTTTCGACTCATATTTCTCTTTACTACGACTGACTGAAGCAACGCCCTCAGGCCCCAATCCATTTATCTATTTCTCACTCCATCCTTCCATCACTCATGAACATGACTCCCAGATACTTGAACTCCTCCACCTGAGGCAAACCCTCATTTCCAACCTGGAGGGAGCCTTCCACCCGTTTCTGGTTGAGAACCATTGCCTCAGACTTAGAGGAGCTGACTCTCATCCCAGCAACACTCTGCTGCAAACCGTCCCATAGCATACTGAAGATCATGGCTTAAAGATGCAACAGAATCACATCATCTGTTAAAAGCAGAGATAAGAATCTGACTCTGCCTCCTTTAAGGTGGACATGGTGGTCAGATTAGGGAGATCTTCGAAATGCTCCTTCCACCACTCAACAGTCTAGTCTGGGTCAGCAGTTCCCCACCCAGACCAAGCATGGCCTGGAACAGGGCCCCCTTGAATCGTCAAATGGTTTGCCAGAACCTCCTTGAGGCCAACTAAAAGTCGTTCTTCATGGCCTCTCTGAATTCCTCCCATTTGTAACCACAGAAGCCGCAGTCCTTCTGGCCATCCTGTGTCCTTCTAGAGTCCTTCAGGACAACCAAGCCCAAAAGGGGGTGCTCAAACCCCTCCACCACCTTAAGATTGTGATTTTGCAGAGGGAATCTACAATAAATGTAGACATTTATTGATATGTTTTACATATTAGGAGAAAAAGAAGACCATATTCCAGTATTCCCCGATGTGAGTCCTTCTTTATTTGTGAAACAAATAATTAAGTATCAGACTTTGAAATAATAAAGCATCCATCCATCCATCCATCCATCCATCCATCCATCCATCCATCCATCCATCCATCCATCCATCCATCCATCCATCCATCCATCCATCCATCCATCCATCCATCCATCCATCCATCCATCCATCCATCCATCCATCCATCCATCCATCCATCCATCCAATACGGCTTGTTCCAGAGTTGGGTGGACAGGGCAGCAGCTTTAGCAGGAAGACATCTCTTTCCTCTGCCACCTCTTCCAGCTCTTCTGGGAGGATTTCAAGCCAGCCAAGAAACATATTCTCTCCAGCATGTCCTGGGTTTTCCCTGGGTTTTCCTCCTAGTTGGACATGTCCAGAACACTTCCCTAGGGAGGCATCCAGGGAGCATCCTACTCCCTGGATGCATACTCTGAGTCTGTACCAGGTGACCAAACTTCTCACCTTATCTCTAAAGGAGAGCCCAGATACCTTGCAGAGAAAACTCATTTCAGCCACCTGTATTCAAACTCTTATTGTTTTAGTCACTATCCAGAGTTTGTGATCATAGGTGAGGGGAATGTGAACAAAGAGCTTTGCACAAACCAGTACAGAGTATACAATACTGTGTAAGCTGCACCGATTCATCTTTTAATTTTGCGCTACATTCTTCCCTCACTGGTGACCAAAACCCTGAGATAGTTGAACTCCTCCAGGAACAGGTGTGGGCATTACTGTAGTTGAACTCCAGGGGGACTACTCCTCCAGAGGGTAGTCCCCCCTTTTCTGATTGAGGACCATGTCCTCAGATTTGGAGGTATTGATTTTCATCCCAGCTGCTTCACACTTCGCTGTGAACTGCTCCAGTGAGAGTTGGAAATCACGACATGATGAACAAACTGGACAAATAGCAGAGACGAAATGTTGAGGCCACCAAGCTGGACCCCATCCACTCCCTGTCTGCACTAAGAAATTCTGTCTATAAAGGTTATAAACAGAATCAATGACCATGGGCTGCCCTGGCAAAATCCAACTCTCACCCTGAAAAAGTTTGACTTACTGCCAGGACTGCAAACCAGACTCTTGCATTGTTTGCATAGGGACTGAATGACTCATAGCAGCAGACCCCAATCCCATATTCACAGAGCCCCCCCCCCCAAATTATGGTTGAATACCTTCTCCAAGTCCATGAAGTGCATGTAGACTGGTTGGGCCCAGTTATGGAAAGACCCACCCCAAAGGCCTCACTTTGTCTTCTTCATGAAAAATGTGTTCAGTGGGATTGAGCAGGTCCTTAAAGTATTCCTTCCACCACCTGATGACATCACTGTTTGAGGACAACAGCACTCCATCTCCACTATACACAGTGTTGGTTAGGCTCTGCTTTCCTTGCCTCAACTGCCTGACGATTTGCAAAACCTTCTTGGAGCCCATTGACAGTCTCAATGTATATAGTTAAAGTGAATATTAAATATCCATCAAACTGGCCTAATTTTAATATTCATAAGGAAGCATCAAGTAAATGTTAGGATAGACTGATGAACATTTAATTGCAACCCATTGAAGTTTTTCTTTAATGTAAAGAGACCTTCATTTCCTTCAACTTTAATTATGATTTGATCAAAGGAAGTATTTTTCTTTGAGTTTTTGTTGTTATCAGCTTGACTTGTGACATTTTTGCTGAAATTTTTATTTCATTTATTCAAAATTTGTAACATTCATTTATCCGGATTTAAAACCTCACTGAGATCAAAATTGCAAGGAGGACCTGGGCATGATTGCAGACCTGGACTTTGGTTTTCTTCTCAGCAACTTGCTTTAAAAAAAGTAACAGTATAATTTGACACTTTTACTGTTTTCACTGCAGAGCACAAAGAAAACAAACAAACAAAAGTAGAAATGTAAACAGGACCATCGCCTCAATGAAAACTGTACATGCAGTGCTGCAGGAATGACAGTCTGTCTGTTGGAGCACACATTCTCATCGACATCACAATGAATATCTTCTCTTGTGATGCAGCATGGAAAGAATCTTTTATCTTCTCCATCCAGCCTCTGCAGGCATCTGCTGTTATGTCATCACACGCTGCATCCATAGCAGCCAGAAGAGACCGGCTTTAAAGAACTGAAAAATGAGTTGCAGCTGGGAGGGTGAGGTGGGCGTGGCAGGCAGACCGGAGAATTACTGAGCAGAGGACAGGTGAATAGTGACACAGGAAAACACAGGAAGCCAAATGACACAAGAACTTAACTAAACACAAGATGAACAAGAAAGAACACAGAAAGACTCAAATCATGACAGTCCAGGGGCCCTCTGCCACCCCTGTGAAGTTGTCTTGCAGTCCTATGTGGAAAAAATATAGTAATGCAAAACACAAAATTGAGTAAGGTAAAATGTCACTGTATAAAGTATACCTACTGTGTATTGTAAAATGCAAGTAGAATACTGTAATATTGTATGAAGCATTACAAAAAGTATACAGTATTACCTTACAGTGCCTATTGTTAGAATAATACCTGCTCTGACCATGAAAAGTCTGAACGATTGAGGACAGTTGTTCTCCCAACATTTGGCTGCACCCTTCAACCAGCCTTCTCCATTGGAAGCCCATGAATGAGGACGTTGTCTACAAGCGTGGCTCTTATCTCATCAGGAACGTGCATATGTCCTCTTCGTCTGTTTTGCCTCCCAACTCCTCTGCCACGCAGACTCACCTCTTCCTCTTCTTCTCCCATTCAGTTCCTTGTCTTTCCATTGTCAGACGTAACATTGTGTTGTGCTCCGGCTATATAAAGTATATACTTGCCAGTTGACGGTTCATGAGATGCAACGACTTCAGAAAACTGGTTGATCATTGGTGGATCTAATGCTTCGCACATTTGCCTTCATTGGAGAAGGTCGGGTTTCACCTGGAGAGACTTCGAATAAAGAAATATGCTCCACATATTATGACAACTTGTTTAATCATTGTGCATGTAAAGACTTGTGCAATGAACTAATGCCTAAATGTTGTGGAGTTGAGACTGCTCAACAGAAACCCATATATAATTCATTTTGATCAACATGACATGAGCAATAGATAATGTAGCAAAGAGCAGAAAATTGTACCAAAGCATTTGCAGCTTGTTCAAAGAAATGAGGAACTGCTTTTTTGATGTACAAAAGTCACACAATGATGTGAAGATTGAACAAGTAGTTTTGAGAGTTTCAATTTTGATGTGAGAAATATCAAAGCAACTGGGAAAAACTGCAACCCCAGCAAAGACACAATTAGCAACACATTGTCCTGCTGCTGGACCACTCCTAACATCTGGGGCCGAATAGAAGAAATAGTGAAACAAGAAACTACTGTACTGTGTTTCTGTTAGTTTGGTGTTAAACTGTAACTCCTACTACATGTGTTTTTTTATTCTCTTCTCTCCACAGATAGTGGACACTTTGTTGATTAGCCGCTATGTGCTTCTGGCTGTGGTGAGTGGAGTTTTCCTAGTGGCATTCTTCATGCTGCTCCCCTGTCATTTCCTGGAGCCAGTCTGTGCCAAGGCCTTAAGAACAAACTGAGCTTCTGGGGTCATTGTTGACACCAGGACCAGGACCAGGACCAGGACCAGGACCAGGACCAGGACCCTCCTGGCACTACATGGAAACTTGCCCCTTTGGCCAGGACCTTGAATCACACACTGACTCTGATCTGTGAAGTGGTGCGTGAGTGGATGGATGAATGTCCTTTTGAGAAAGTGTTATGTAAAATATAGTCCATTTACCACATTTTTAGTTGTTTGTTCAGTTTTCTTTCTCTTAAACCAAGCAGTGAACATCTTTGTTTTTGTCTTATTGTTTAATAATTGAAAAGTATTTTTAAAAAATATTTTAACAATAGAAATCCTTTAAAAATATAAATACAATGGTGTCTGCGGTTTATCTGATTTTTTTTTCCTATTACTTATTTTGATATTAGTAGCACATGACACAGATACGATTTTGAAGTGCACTTAGAAACATTCATTCATTAAAACTCTAGGGGTGTCTATGATGAGCAGTTTACATCTGACAGGTGCATGGTTGTAATGTAGTGCATGTAGTTTCTTCTTGTTTTCATTGCAGGTCGGGAGGCTGCAACCTGACCTACATGACAACTACTACTATCATGGTTCAAAGAGCCACTTTAATCAGATGATTAAAAAGGATTCTATCACATCACAAAAATCTGTCTTCATACTTTATCAATTTTTGTTTAAACTACAGTTTATGTTGTGTTCATAAACTGTATTTTTTATTTTCAAGTGTTAGGACAAGAAAAAAACTATAATTGTAAAATGTTTAGAATGCTTCACACCTGACTGAAGTCTCTGTCATACTCCATAAGAAGTCCAGAAGTTGGTTCACTGTCATGTGGCTGCAAGACAATCGTTTTCACACACACCTTTCAAAGTCCACGAGACACTACAATCAGAAGTCCCTAGAAGCTCCTCCCTCCTCCTACAGCGTTACAACAGGTTTCTTCCTGAGGCTTCTCAACTTTCCTGTCCTTGCACAGATTTTTGCTTCCCTTACTGCGACTAGACGGAGAGAGTACACGCAGTTTGGCAGTGCACAATAATGAGCAAACAAAGGGACTGTAGCTCCTAGCCCCCACAGCCATGAAGACCTCTTGTCTCTGCATGGACTCCTCCATGCTCAATAACTGATATCTCCTTCCACAAGATCTTTGTCGACTGACTATCTTTTCAAGTTCATAGGTTTCTAAGTTTTGCTGGAACAGTGGTAAAGATGGCTGTATATTCTAACAACCTCGACCAGCTGCTTTTTAGAAGCAAAATGACTTCATTAAAGCTCACTGGCTTTTCTGCGTGAACACGCCCACAACAACTTCTAACCAAACACACAGAACTTGGTGCAAACCCCTGTGAGGAAAAGTTCAGCCGGAGCCTTGTGTCACAAAGCTGCTACCAGAACAGAATGACACCATTTTGACACGCAACCACGTGAATGAAAGCCTACTTTGGGACTTAATGGAGCATGACGGAGCCTTGAGTCCTTCACATTTCTGGAAAAAAAGAGTAAAGTAAGAATCACACTTAGTTGCAGCCTAAACTCTTAAAAAACAAAACCACAGCCTTTATGAAATCATTTTTTAGAGGAAAGCCTTTATTTGTATTTGTCACATTCTTATAAAAAAACTAACTGCATGTTTTGACGGCACAATATTTCCTTGCCTGTAAATCTATATAACAGATGTGCAAAACTAATTTTTGCATTTACAATATTCTCCACCCAGTCTTTTCTTTAAATCCATTTTCTTCTGCAGGGCCGTGGGGTAGCGAGAGTTTATCTCCAGTGGTCATTATGTGAGCCACAGGGTGCACGTTGGACAAGCAACCATTCACACTCTCACACCTAGGCACAATTTAGAGTTGTCAGTTAACCTAACTGAGAAAACCTAACTTGGAGAAAAGCCACGCCTGCACGGAGAAAACATGCAAGCTTCAGGCAAAACTGTGACATTGCTATAAGTAAACAGCTCCAACCACTTCCCCTGTGCCACCTCATTCACAGCACTTTCCTGAAATATACGGAAAAATCTGAGGTAGGTTTTAAGTACAAATGTACTGCATGTCAAAAAGTACAAAAACAAAATAGACAACAGGCTAACAAACTATGACAACACTTTACTAAAACATTGAGCTACATTTAGTTGATTCTGACACTGAAATCAGGAGAAACTGTGCATACAGTGCATTCATAACAACTGACATTTACTAATGGCTGTTTAAAAACATTCACACAGTTCACAGTTAACCTACTTGTCTTAGTGAAATTTCTGGCACACATTGCAAATTGTTTGGACAGGTAAAGGAGTCTGAGGAGCCGTGTGGCTCCAGAGCTGCAGGCTGCAGAACCCTGTTGTTTGTCAGCTGAGTTTTAGCCATAAGAATGTAATATTACCTGAGAACAAACTGATTTGGGCCCTGTATACATGTGAACGAGCTCCTGGAAACAGCATAGATTTTCCATTGTTTACATGGTAAAGCTGTAGCTACACACAGCCCGGGCACGGAGCTGTAAACTTAGCATTTCAACACTTACAGACGTTTCAATCTCTACAGCGTGACAGCAGTTACATCCGAAATGGTGAACGTTTGTAGTTTATTTTAAATATCTGCTAATTTTCATTCTACATGGGGCTCTGTTCACTTTAGTGCAACATTGTTCAAAGAAACTTGATTTTTTTTCATTGTTTATGCTTTGTTTTCTTGCCTTTTTATACTTTTGAGAAAGTATTGTTTGTTTTTTGTATTGTGCTTAAAGAAATCATAAAATCATCTTTTATATTGTGTTGTCACATATGTTAAAATGTTTTTTTCTCTTTTTTCCCCGAACAGTTCATATCCTTAAACTCTCTCTGTGGATGTATAAAGTATTTTTCTATTCTGCTGGTAAGAGCCTTTTGGTAGATTAAATTACATCCTATGAAGAAGATATAACATGGTCACTCTTACTAAATAGAACTTAATTTTATTTTATTTTTTTAACAACACATATGAGTTGAAGTAATACCCAGCACATTTCTTTTTTTATTTAATATATGAAGGAAATGTTTAATGCACAGAGTTAAGTTTTGTACTATATTTACTCTGAAAAAGAGAAGAATCAAACTATTACAAAAGCTGGAAAAACTAAATAGCTTTATATGGTTTAAAGTTTGCATCATTGAAATAAAAACTCTAAGAGTGTCAAAGCCATTTAAACAGTCAACGCTCTGAAAGGCTTTATAGGAACATTTAATGTAACAAGTCTATACTTTATGTAGTACTTTACTGATTTAAAATATACCAACCTGAGCAGAGAACCAGCAGGTTATCTGGCCATTAAATGGTGGGAGGCGGGAGTGGTTTAACCAATGACTTATATGACATCATGTGACTTTGGATCAGCTAAAACACACTATAGTATATAAATCATTGGGTTTACCCTGGACCTCAACAGCCAATGAGAAGAAAAGTTATTGAAACTACCAGGAAGTGCAGTTTTAAAAAAAATGAACTTTATTAACAACAGCAGTGAGAATCTCAAAAAAGACAACATAAACAAAATCAACGTAGATACAACCCTATCCTCCTAATACTCCTTTTTAACATACCAGGTAGAAGGATATTTAGGTTATGAAATCATGTAGAGTTTTAAAATGTTATTTTGGTGAGAGAGCAAATTTTGGAAATTTGTTTTTTTGATCTTTCTTTTCATAATTTTCCATAAATTTCCTTCTTACCAGACTTGGGTACATTTGTTTTGTTAAATGTTGTCTTAAAAAGTATTATTACATTTTTTGTGTAGTAACTTTAAACCATTTATATTGATACTCTGTGATTTTGTCATGAGTATGGATGACGGAGACAAACCCAGATTGCAGCATTTAAAGAAAAACTAATTTATTAAACAAAGAAACAAACGAAAACAAAAGCTGACAAGGCAGCAAACAAACAAAAACTAAATTCAAAGCATAACAGACACAGGAAACAGGAAACATGGAGCGAGACAGCAACAAACAAACATCAACATCAAACAATGGACCAGTGAGGTATGGGAAGAGTGACCAGGTTTTTAAGACTGGGGATAACAAGGTGAGTGGGAACAGGTGGAATGATTACAGAGTCGGGACAGGTGTAGATGGGCGTGGCTGACAGGCAAGTGAGTGACTAGGGGAGAGTGAAAATGAAAACACAAACACGAGGAGGACAGAACCTAGATGAACCAAGAAGAAAACAAAAACCAGATAACTAAAAATAGGAACACAAACCAGAGAACTTAAATAAACTAAAACAGAAACAAAACCCAGAAAAAGCCAAATCACCACAGATTTAACTATTAGTTTTGTATCATAATTGTTGTTTATGGGCTGAACAAATTAATTTGGTATTTTATTATTTTGTCGTAGTCAAATCTTCATATGCATACATATTGCCATTATCATCCAATAAATGGTTAATTAACCAAATTTTCTTCTCCATCCAATTTTCCATGAACACAGACTTTCTTCTATATAAAACATCTATGTTATTCCAAAAAGGAACATTATGAAGACTAAAGTTGTGTTTGTAAGCCATCTGTTGGTGAAAAGTAGAACATTTTACAGGTTATTTAGGAATATAAAAGTCACATCTCCACAGGAACTCTACCACCAATTTGACTAAATACCAGAGAGGGGACAGCAAACCAGATCTCATGATTACTTGTAAGAAAAGATTATAGCCATTTTAGTTTTTAAACACCATTACCAGGAGGTGCAGTTGACCAAAAGGGACATAAACAGGTGAAATTTGTGTCAAACAATGCTTTATTAACAAGTTTTTTACATGTAAAGTACGTGTTGTTTGCACGTTATTACACATAAAAATTTGCTGTGTATTTAACACGGTGAGAACGTGCAAACAACACGTCCAGATCGCATCAAAAGTCACGTGTCTATTGTGTGCTTTTCTAAAAATTATATATCTTTATTGATAATAAAAGGGTTGACAAAACAGCAAAAACCAAGAACTTAAACATAGAACAAAATAACCAGAACAATGATGCCAGGGAGATATACGTAGAACTTTGTCACATGGAACGTCTCCATCAGAGGCTTTTGGCAGGTAACATAACCCTAACCTGGGCTTTCATCATTCAGACAAATATAAGCTGCACCAAAGCAACAACAAAATCTTCTCTGTCAGGCGTGCACCCCAACACACACCGTCGAGTGTGCTGCAGTGATGGCATTCCTCAGCTGTACACAAAAAGTAAAAAAAACAGTTTCCAAGGCAGCAAGGGTTGGATTGATTTTAATGTTTTTTTTTTGTAACTTCTTTGCAGAATAATAAAACATTCAGGCAGCACATTGTTGTCTGCAAGTTTGCCAAATTCCCAACTGATGTTTTAAAAAAACTTTATTTAATTAAGAAAATGAAAGAGTTTCAAAATGGCCAAAATCTTTAATGGAGTTTTATGGTTTGGAATTTGGGTGGGGCAATGATCGTAATTCTGTTTAAAACAGAAGATGTAAACATGTGAACAGTGAGCCCAAAGTTCTGCTTCAGTGCATCTGAATGCAAGATCTTCCTCCAGAGGATTGCAAACCCTTTCCTCAGGGGTCTTAAAATTATAAACCCGGACCTTTCTGCTCACATCTCTTTACCCTCTTATCGCTCTTTCTTTCACTATCACGCCCACCCCCATTTTTTATAAGGCCTTCTGGCTGCATCCCAAACTCCATCCCCCAGTTTGATCCTCAAACCCCCACATGCTTTGTTCTGCTCATTTTCCCACTCCTGGGAGACACAGTTTAGCTGCTATAATTAAAATAGGGAAAGGATAGTTGGACCAAAAAGGTTAGAAAAATGAGGAGGAAAGAGAGAACGAAGGAGTGAGAAATAGATCTGTCAGATTATGTCCCCAGCAAGGTGGTGGCCATTTTTGAGGGACTAACTCATGTAAACACAGCTGGAAACATAGCAGGTTTCATATCAGCACTATATCAGCATATATTTAAAAACTAGTTCATAAACAGTTACCTCTAGTCATGTCTTATGATTATATTATATAATATAATCATAAGACCCATATTATGTCACAGCTTCATCTGTTCCTGCCACGCCTCCTGCTTCTAGTCATGCCACAGACAAGTAACTTTCCACAGTTTCCCAGTTCCAAGCCACGCCCATGTTGCCATGTCCATGTAATCACAGTCATCTGCTTCACCTGTTTACTTCAGCATAAATACCCACAGCTCACAGTCTACCTTTGCCAGATTATTGAATGGTTTACCCAAGTAGATGTCCAGCGTACTCTCACAGCCCATGCCTGATTCCTCGTTCCATGACCCTTGCCTGACCAACAACCCTCGAGCCTTGTCCCTTTCTGGACACCTCTTCGGACTCTGCTTCCTGGTTACCAATCTCGCCACGTACTACTGGACTTCGCCTCTTGGATTTTCCCCTTTTGGATTTGGTTGCTGTTATTGGATTCACCGGTATTGACCCCTAGCCTGGACTCGGACTCTCTCTCTTGCCCAAGCCCCTTTCAGACACTCCTGTCTGCACCCGAACAACGATCCACAGAGGACTTACCAGTTCTGGTCCCGCTTCCTGGCGGCCACGTGAGTGCCCAGTTCAGAGACTGTTCCAGTTCTTAGTCCGTTAACAATAAACATCTTAAAACTTTGTCACTGTTTGCTGGTTCTGAATCCTGCCAAGCTACGCCTTGTCATATTATATATATTTTTTGTGCTTTTTTCCTGAAGTAAACTCTCTACTGGTGTATGATTGCCAACCCCTTCTGGGGCTTTGTCTGCCTACAGCAAAAGTTCTCTATCACTGTCACTAAAAACACAATTCCTTGCTCCCACTGCCGGCTGGAGTTCCATCTTACGTATGTCGGGCTCCACACCCTCCTTGCCGGAGGAGTCATCACTGACATCGAGGTTAGCACGGGGGGCTGTTGGTGAGGCTGAGGATCGCTTTGGCACAATCTTCCTTTCCCAGTTTGGATTGGTTCCTCGACTCTTATGCTTCTCTGCGCTTCTTGGACCGTATTGATTCTTGGCTGGTACCTGTTGTAGACTCGGACCAACGATTCTTTCTCCCACGTCTTGTTCCTCCACATTTGTGCTGATGAGGTGCCAGTCTCAGAAATCTGCAACACCTTGCACAGAGTTTACATATTTCTTCTGCTGTTGCCTTCCCAAACCCTGTTCCCATCAGGCTAGGTCTGGTGAACGCAAGATCCATCGTGAACAAAACTTTTATCCTTTAGGAATTTTACTTGTCCCAATGTTTAGACTTTCTCTGTGTGACCGAGACATGGATCACTCCGGGTGAGACAAGTGTTTTTTCAGAATTATAACTCCAAGGCTGCTCTTATTTTCATCAAGGTCCTTGGGTCATGGAGGAGGTTTAGCGATTATTTATAAATTAAGTTTCGACTGTAAGCATCTGACCCTCCCAACTGCTTTTTCTAGCTTTGAACTGAGCGTGTTTGAGTTGGGCTGCTCTCCTCCGCTTTTGTGTGTGATCATCTACCAGCCACCAAAGTATAATAAGGATTTCCAACAGGAATTTTCTGTTTTCTTGGGTGAATTCACATCCAAATATGAGCAGGTTTTAATTGTTGGAGATTTTAATATTCATGTGCGTTGCACTGGAAAGCCGCTGGTGAAGGATTTCTTCGATGTACTGGATGCTTTTGGCCTCACTCAGTCAGTGAAGGGCCCAACCTGTGAGCGCACGCACACCCTGGACGTTCTTTATCCTATGGTTTATCTATTTATAACTTGGAAATTGGTAATGCATTGTCTTCAGACCACATACTGTCATAGTTTGCACTCTTGGTGTCTGTTTCAGGTTTTGGTCCTTGTTTCTCTGCTTCATTGCTCACACCTGTGCTTCATTTTGCCAGTCACCCTGTAGTTAAAGCACCTCTCTGTCACTCACAAGGCGTGGGTTCCTCTGTTCTGTTTACCTCCATGCCGTTTTGTTGGATTTTTCTATTAAATTTTGTAAAGCCGCACCACTGCCATCTTGGTCCTTCCACGCCTCACCATGACACATACCTGTTTTATTTGTTTTTATTTCTGTTACTAAACCCATTAAGTCATGCGCTCCTGCTTGATGATGCCATGTATTTAACTCGTCCACTGCTGCTCATTTCTTCACTGTCTTTAATCATTTAGATTTGCAGCCCTCTGTGTCTCTCAGCACTGATGATCTTTCCTTATATTTTGATTCTTTGTGCCATACTGTTTTGACCTGATTAAAACCAGGCGATCAAAGCCAAGATTGGACCCTTGGTTGAGTGACCATACTCGTGCCATTAGACGGGAATGCAGAAGGAGTGAAGGCTCGCCGTAATTTCAACTTGGCAGACTCACCCAGCTGTCCAGCATCACTCATCGCAGACCCTCGCTCGCAGCTGCCAATTAGCATCCAGATTTGGGATATAAGGCTCCCCGTCCAGTTTGTGCAGTTTCATTTATATGTGGATGACTGTCAAGTCTACTTCCCTTTAGAACAATATGGCTCCACTCAGTCTCTCCTGGACTGTCTCGATGACATCAGGGGATGGATGGCACCTAATATGAAAAAAAGACAAAGGTCATGATCTTTAAACGGTGGTCCTAGTAGTATCCCCACCTTTGATTTTACTTCTTTGGCCCTAATTAAAAAATCCACTCTCACAAATATGGACCCCTACCTGAAATTGGACTGCCATGTCAACAGCGTGGTTAACTCGGCTTTCTTTCAGCTGAGGCGCCTGTCAAAAATCAAGCCCCTCCTTTCTAGGCGCCACTTAGAGACAGTGATCCACACTTTTACTACTTCACGTTGGGATTGTTGTAACTCACTCTTGATCAGAGTTAGCCAGGCCTCCCTCTCTCATTTACAGCTGGTACAAAATGCTGCTGCACAATTTTTAACTGGTGCAGGTAAACAAGAGCACATAACTCCAGTTTGGGCATGTATACTGTGTGGCACTGACTCACCATTACTTCGTGATTTTAGTCATTTCTGGTGTAATACCAATTGACGCCAAGAGATGGCAGTAGTGGTAGATGAAAGTATAAATACAATCTGATGCACTGTCATCAGCTGTGCAGTCGTCAGCATCGCAGCTACTACTAAGAATATGATTTCTGCTTTCACAGAATAAAGACACCGTGTTACACACCAAGTCTGTGCGTTTGTCGACACGTGTGTAACATGTCGTATGGTAAATTTTTCTCGACATTAAGAACAGGTTTGTGCAGAAATTTGTCAAGACGGGGGATGATGGAGGCAAACCCAGAACGCAGACAGATCATCTTTTAACCAAAAGTAATTTATTAAAGTAAAAACAAAAAGCTGACGTGGCAGCAAATACTAAACTAAACATCCAAAAGAGGCAAGGCTAGGCAAGACAGCGAAGGTACAAGGTCCAACATAAACACAACAATGATCCGGCGGGGTGGTGGAGAAAATGACCGAGTTTTAAAGGCTGAGGGATAACAAGGTGAGTGGATACAGGTGAGAGATAACAATTACTGACAGGTGGAGATGGGCGTGGCAGACATGAGTGGAAAAATACTGGGGAGGTGAATGATGACAAGACATGAACACAGAAACCAACAGACAACCAAAGCAAAACAAGAATTACAAAGACACCAAAACAAACCCCAAAACTATGACAGAAATCATTTGTTTTGGCTTGAAAATATACAACGGCCAGAAAACAAACAACCCCATGAATTTCCAGAAGTAGACAATAACAATATCCATCACTACTTAACTGAAGCACCAGGTTAGATATATTTATATTTAAATGCAAATACATTTTTAAAAGGTATTTGATGACTGATTAGATGTTATAAAACTGGTTCAAAAACAGAGTAGTACTGTAGCCTGTCAAACTTTGGTTTTATTGGCTTCTAGAATTGCGCAGCTCAAGGTGGCTGCATGTTGGAGCAGCTCTGTTACATTCATTCTGAGATATTGCTTTTGAAAACTTTTTTTTTTCTTGATGTAAATCACTTTTTTGGATGATTATTTCCTCTGGTATCAGATGCTGTGCAGCTAGAAGGATTTTTACTGAAACCTTTTTGCTTTTGGACTTTTTGTTATGATGCGTAACCATGACAACAAGATGGCTTTTTTTTTTCCACAATCAGGAGAAGTTGATTAACATCTTTACTCTTCAGTGTTAACCCTGAAGAACCCTGAAGTCCAGTCATGGCCAGAACCAAGCAGACCGCCTATAAATCCACTGGAGGTAAAGCTCCCAGGAAGCAGTTTGCCACCGAAGCTGCCTGCAGGAACACGCCGGCCACTGGTGGAGTGAAGAAGCCTCACCGCTACAGGCTCGGGACCGTGACTCTCAGGGAGATCCACCACTACCAGACGTCCATCAAGCTGCTCATCTGGAAGTTGCCCTCCCAGCGCCTGGTCTGGAAGATCACCCAGGACTTCAAGACCGGCCTGAGTTTCCAGAGCTCGGCTGTCATGGCTCCACAGGAGGCCAGCGAGGCTCACCTGGTGGGGCTCTTTGAGGACACCAGGGCCGAGGACACACCGGGACAGACCGCTACAAGAGATCCTTCCTGCCCACAGCCATCAGCATCTATAACAACTCTTTAACAAAATCAGGATTATGAGCTACAACAACATTTAATTTCCCTTTGGGATAAATAAAGTATTTTTGAATTGAATTGAATTGATTTGAATGTCCAGAGGATAGCCAGTAACATTGGCTGACCCACCCAAAAATAAAATGCTACTTTAGGCTTGTGTACAGTGATAGAACAGTTTTTGAATTTAGAATAGATTTTTCTGATTAGACATTACTCTATTCAACAGCTCCCAAATTTATATAGGACACTATTTTTGTCATAACAGTAAAATACACCAAATATTTACCTGTGATGATGTGGTAAGAGCAGATTATTTATAACAATATCCTTATGATGGAGCCCAATGCAGTTTTAGTAACAGGGTCTAAATTCTGCAAGTATTTGCCTGCAGTTTCTTCCTCTTTGTCTGCATTTGGGCCGATGAAAGTATGTAGAAAATATGGGTCTGTTTACTATTTACATCTTTATCTGAACACCTGTTTTCACAGGAGTAAATAACACTTCATTTAGGCATATCTGTTGCTGGAACTCCCATTGTTTACTCATTTTAGGTCTTTGGTAGTGCTGGACGAGCTATATATACACTTACTTTTGACATTGAACGGTAAATGGACTGTACTTGTAAAGCGCTTTTCTAAACAACCACGCTACTCAAGGCACTTTACAACACAATCTGTGCCCTCATTTACTGATCCACACACACATTCAGGCAGTACTCTACTACATCTCTATAAAGCTTATCTTAATAAATCATTCTACAGAGTTAATACACCGATGGGGCACACATCTGGGGCAATGAGGCCCAGGACCACAGACACAACATGTGACTGCTGCCAACCCTCCAACTCTCCCATTGGAACCATTGATCCACAGCTGCCCGGTCAAAGGTCAGTTGACTTTATTAAGTGTTGCTACCTTTTCTTATTGTTGGGAGTTGAAGCCAGCAACACTCAGTTTACAGAAGCTGATAGATTGCATCTTTGGAACTAGTATCTGTGCAAAAGTGATATGGAGGTTTAAAGTCTGCCTACTCCCCCGCACACAACCACACAGTTGTAGTGTCACATGAGCTTTCTTTGAATATTTGAACATACAGCAGCAAGGGAGGAACTATATGAAGCAAAAGAGTCAACACCTGAAAAACATTATCCTAGATGTTTTTTATTTTACCAACTGCACTGTTCAATTCAGAACATGGAGAGGGCAGGATTCAAAACTTGTACTGGAAGCAGCCAACTAGGGAGCTGGCTTTGTTCATGTGGTGATTGGAGGTTTGTGTGTGTGTGTGAGTACTTCCTGGTGGGCGTTCCTGGGCAGGTGGTTGACGCCTCGTCACCACTCCTCCCACACCTGCAAGGGATCAGGCTGATCAGGAGAGGAGGAGTACTTAAGGCTGCGGTGGGAACCAGACCAGTGCTGGAGCATTGTTTGCCATGTGGTAAAGTGCAGAGCCTTTGTGAAACGTTGCTGTTTTTGTAAATCTTTGTTGTGACCTTCGTTCTTGTTTTTTTTTTTTTTTTACCTTGAAACTGTTTTTAGGATTACCTGTCTGTCTGGAACCAGTCTGGTCTGCACCCAAATATCTGCCGTCAAGTTAAGTACTCACCTGCACACCCGTACCTGCCTGTTCCTGCTCTTGCTGCCACCTAGGATCACGAAACCTATCAGCCGCCTTCCAAATCATCACCACACCTTCATCAGAAGAGACCCACCTCATCTTACCTGCCGCTCACTGGAATCTCCGCCGGGCCTCCACCGGGAAATACTTACCTCGTCTTCTCCTCTGTGTCCTGGACTCTCACCTGCACTGTAAGAACAAACACTGGAAAGATTACATGCTGTTCCTCTCCTTTAAGACACTGTACTCACGACATCCTCTGTTCCGCAGGTCCTGGCTCTGGATCTCACCTGTAAATATTCTGTTCACTGTAAATAAATTCACTTACCGTTACGTTCTGGTTTCCAAGTCTGTCTGCTGCCGAGCTGCTCACTTGGGTATAGTCTGAATCCTGACAGTTCAATCTTCTGGGTTCACATTAGAGATCATTCATATAGTCTTTGATAACTTTGGATGATCATGTGACCCCCATGGTGTGAATGTAGACAAAACTACACTGTTCTGAGATTTTCTAGACTTGCACTTCAGGGACTGCCAAGACCATGAGCTTGAGATCTGTAAAGGCATTAGTAGTTGTAGTGAAATGTTCACAAAAAACATCCAAGATGGTTCCTATAAATTTAAAGGAAGTGGTTTCACCAGCAGAGACTCTTCTGCTGCTCTTTCTGTGGGGTTTTTTGCAGTACTTGTGTGGTCAAAGGTAAAAAGTCCCTGCATGTTGAGTAGTTTTAGATTCCTGAATCTACCACATGAAACCCCCTCAGTTCTGAGGTTTGGGTGAAATTGTGCACTGGATTGTTGTGCAAAAAGGAACCACAGTTTGGAGATGTGGGCTGGAACTAATAGGATTGATTTTGATTCATTAGATTCTTTCATCATCCTGGTTGGAATTCTGCTCCACGTCTCCTCTTGCCTCACACTTTAAAAATAGATGTCGGGAGAGGGGGTTGCTTACAATTAATGCACCACAAACATTCATTTTCCTGAGAATAATTTACTCCTTGAAACTTCATGGAATTGGTACCAGAACCTTGTGAGTTAAGATATAACATTCACTTTTGAAAAAATAAAAACACATTGGAGGTCAGTGAGAGTTTAGGTGTGCACAGAAAACCATAAGTGTTATAGTAATGAGAGACACACTGGCTGAAAGAAGACAATGTCTACATTTTTTACATATAAACTGAAAAAGAAGTGTAAACATGTAGGAATAAGAAAAGTAAATTGGCAAAATTTTGCAATGTTTAGACAATTCAGTTCAATTATGTTTATTTATACAGTGCCATTTTACAAGTAGTCATCTCAGAGCTCTATACCCCCCCCCCCCCATCCCTAAGTAGCACATTGGTGTCAATAGAAAGAAGCAGGAAGAGACCTCCAGCAGAACAAAGCTTGGATGGGTGGCCATCTGTCTCAACCAGGTTGGATGTGACACTTTCCTCATTCCTGTTTCTTCCAGTGCTCCACATTTTTCCTCTTTGCTCTTAAGAGCAGCCGACAAAACGGTGTTTAAAAAATATTTAAAAAGTATATATAGTATTTTTTCTATGCATTGAAAAGTGCCATTTTTGGTCTTATTAACTTGCTGAATTTGAGGTGCATTTGGCCCCAAAACACACGGCTGGATACCATGGCAACCACTTAATATTATGCCAAAATATTTTGGGAAAGATTTACACTAGCCAAGTACTATTCACACACCCAGTTTCATTAAAATCCATGAGATGTCACTTTCCATGTTTTTTGCAATATGACTGATTTTCTCTGTCAGCTGCTCTTAAATTCTATAAAATGGACCTTTTTTTCCCTCATTGTTTTTGCCATCATTCTTCGATTTTATGCTTTACTATTCTCTTTACTTCTGTTCTACTGAATTTGATATGTGTGGTAACTAAGATGTTTCTGGTAGCCTCCTTTGCAACTTCATCTGCCGTTTCATTCCCATTTATACTGATATGCATAAAAATGTAAGCTACTCCCATCATATTAACTTTGTAGTGTTTGTTAAATTTCTTTTAGGATGGTCTGCTTTCTGAATAACTATTCTTTACACTGAATAATGAGCTTGTTGATCTTAGTGGTCAATTATCTTTGATCCATTGAACAGCAGGTAGTACTGTCACCATTTCTTCTGTGTATACTGATAGTATACCACTTATCCTCTTCCCTACTTGTACTCCAAACTCAGGAACAATAAATGCTGCCTCTGTCAAAGGACTTGAGGAAGGAGGATTCAGACTCAAATGCAGGCAGACACAGGAGGAGCTAGAAATAAAAACTAATTTATTAAAATAAAAATTAAAACAAGGGCTGGTGACTGACAAAAACTCACAAATAATGGCAAAACTGGAACCATGAGGAGGGAGACACAAGGAAACCAGACTGTGCATGACAGCAACAATGACCCGGTAGGTATGAGAAGAAGATGGTCACGTTTTAAAGGCAGAGGGGGGTAAGGGGGCACAGGTGACTTATTACAAACTGGGGAGAGGTACAGATGGGCGTGGCAGGCAAACAAAGAACAAGCTGAGGACAAGTGAATGGTGACAGGGGACACTACACATGAACTTCCAACATAACACTAAATACAGAAACCTAATACAGAAGAAACTCAAATAAATAAATAATAATAATAAACATCATCAGCAAATAGTGAAGATTTCATCACATATTGTATTTTTTCAAACATATCATTTATCATTAATGAAAATAAAAAAACTCACTATGCTTCCTTGTGGTGTCCCATTCTCCACATATAAATAAATCAGAATATTTTTGTCCTATTCTCATCTGTTTTTGCCTTCCTGACAATTTTCTGATTTGCCTTCCCTATATCACACTATTGAGCCTCCTATACCATTTACAATGTGGCAGGAAATATTCCATTACATGCTCATCATAAATGCTATGGGAGTTGCATGGTAGGATGCAAGACAACATGCTGTTGTGCTACACTGCTTAGGTTCAGAGGGACAGTCTCTGTTCTACACACTATCAGAATAAAGTACACCTTTTGTCTAGGCCATGGCTCCACTTGAAAGACATTTTATCCCCAAACCTAATATATTAGGGTGCAGACATACATTCAGACGATGTGTTTAACTGTATCTCCTGCAACTCTTGTTTGTTGCAGGAGACGATCTTTAAAACTGGTAGAGAAATGCAGCATAGTGGAGGAGATGTAGTAAGCATAGATGATCAAAAACGTTCCTTCCTATGAGAGACCACAGCAGTGAACACAACAGGTAAAGGCTCTAATAAAAGAGTTCAGCAAAGCTACATGGAGAGTCATGTACTTGTTGTCTGGGGCACGTGCATGGACCAGCTGGCAAAGATTCCTGATGTGTCCACCCTCGTCTGGGAGTTTTTTCTCTCTGCCAGTTTGTCAAAGACTCCAGTAGTAGATCCAAACGAGGAGATGGAGTCATGTAGGTAGTCATTCATACAGGTGACATGAAAGTGGAGAAAACTGGGACTGGGAGTAGCTGGAGGACTTCTGATATCCTTTGATCTTCACCAGCACAACTCACCATTTTCTGTATTAAAAAGTTTGAAAAGTACAAGCTGCACAGTGCAGGTAATCTGGTATGTTTGACAGATGTGGAGGTAGTGTTGTTGAATGAGTCCTTAAACCAGATAGTGTGAGTTTAACATATCAGAGGCTGGGAAGCGTTTTCCAACCATAGATCAGCGGAGCAGAGACATCAGAGCAGAAGACCCCAAAAACAGAACAACCGTAAAAACAAGCAGAGCAGACATGGCAGATGGATGGCTGTCATGTTACAGCATTATGGACATGCTGTTAATGTTTTCTTCATTATCATTTTTCAATAATTGTGTATTTCTGCTTACTTCTACATTATTAATTCTCCTTTTAAGCGTCTCCAAGTTTTGTCAATTGGATTCCCTGTGATTACTCCATTGGTTTATTTGTTCTCTCCAATAATCCTTCTCTCTTACCTTCTTTTTACAGATGTTTTCAATATGTAAACTTTGTTTTTCTGAGTTTCAGTTTCCACAGTAACCAATAAATTCCCATCCCTAAGAATCTTAGCAAAGTGAACTTCTCCAACTTTCTGTTGTAGTTCCCTTGAGAATGTTATTGGCCTTAAGTGTATGTTCCAGTCCTCTTCTTTGAAATGTTAAAATATTTTGACTTATTCTCTCACTATATTTTTACAAACTAGAGTACTACTTCATTAGATATTTGGTTGTTTAAATGTGTTTTGTTCTGACTTGTTGAATACGGAGCAAAGTTTGATAGTATTCACACCTGTACAGCAGAGTGAAACAAGAATATTTCAATACTTTACATTTAAAACTGCTTGTTTCGTGACAGACTCAGCTCGCTCTGTCACCACTGACATATTTCCACCTTTTAATTCAAAACCATTTTATTATCAATAAAGATAATTTAAAAAAAATCAAAACGTCACATGCAGCAATGAATTGTGGGTAAATACTTTGCATGGATGCGGGCTTCGCCAGAGGGTGGATGTAGTACACAAAGGGGGCGGGGCTAAAGAGCACTCTGTAAAATTGGGACACACTATGCACTCAAACCCTTCAGCATGAACGTGTATTTAAAGGACAGGAGGGTGGAACGAGGGTGGAACGAGGGTGGAACGAGGGTGGAACGAGGGTGGAACGAGGGTGGACGGGACTGAGCACCTGAGCGAATGTGACTTGAGATTCATTCACTGTAAATAAACTCCATGTATCACTGAGTGGAGGAAACACTGTCTGACTCTGCCCTGAGGGCTTCTAACCGTTTCCTCCACGTGGGGATTTGCACACGTTTATTCAGACTAACTGATAATGAGTCAAGCTTCACAAAAATAAATGCACACACACCCCGTCCCCATTACCTTAACAGACTGAGGGACATAAAGTAACGGGAGCTTTGATGTGGTCTGACAGGCAGAAATGAAAAAAAGATCTTTTTCAATTTTGTCAGTTTTTCTGAATTGTGGAAACTCTCAAGAATGACTACAGTTGTGCTACAGGTCCTGGTGGTGGGTGAAACTATTTTGAAATTAACGAGGGCTGTGTGTGTAGTGTAATCTGGTGGGTTAGAATAGAGACTGATGTTTTGTGCAGATGTTATTGACTTTTATTGTTATTTACAATAGAATAACTAACCTACAAATAGGGAAGGAAGTTATTTTTTACAGTGTCAGCTGCCACTTTGTACCAGTATCTGGTTCATGATTTAACAACAAAAATGTTTAAATTAGCACTGCTTAAAATCCAATGATGTCATAAATCATTTCTGTAATCATATATCAAATAAAACTATCATCTCGCTCTACTCAGGATACAAACTAATTTTGAAAAAGACACAGGTTTTGACATTCGGTTATACACCATCTGAAACAATACGTCGAAATTATAATTTAAACTGGAACTCTAATATGATGACTTACCTAGGAATAAATTTAACGAAAAACATGGATGATCTATATAAAGCTAATTTTATTGGAGTGGACCAAGAAATTAGGAGGGATATTAGAAGGTGGGATGTCTTAACACTAGACTTCAGCTCTAGAATTGAAGCCATAAAAATGAACGTGTTACCAAGGTTATTATACCTCTTCCTGGCTTTACCTATAGAAATCCCGGATAGACAGTTTAAAACATGGAACCAGATTTCATCTAGATTCATATGGAACGGCAAAAAACCCAGAATAAAATTTGATATTTTACAATTAGAGAAAGAGAAAGGAGGTATGGCATTACCTGACTTTAGAGAATATTACCACGCTGCCCAAATAAGTCCCATAATGAATATAAGTGCCAAAAATTATGAAGCAAAATGGAAAAATATCGAACAAAGAGTCCAAGGTAGAGAATTGCGAAGTATCATTGGAGATATAGAGGCCACCAAGAGTATACTTAGGACTGTTGATACCGTTACTAGATTCTCACTGGGTAAATGGTTATACATAATTAGGAAATGCAAATTAGAGAAACACTTATGTCTGATACAGTGGCCAGCCTATAATAAATATTTTATTCAAGACTTACAATTTAAACAGTGGCTGGGAAGAGGTCTAACAGCAATAAGTGTAGTCCTTAAAGATGGACACTTTAAAAGTTTTCAGGAACTACAGCAAGAGTTTGCTCTAAGGACTCAAGATCACTTTAGATACCTACAATTAAGGGACTTTTATAACAAAGAGATAAAGCATAAAATAGACCCAAATGAAAATGGGATTGTCAAAATGCTGATTGAGATCTATAAGGGTAAAAAGCACAGAACAGTATCCTTACTTTATAAATATTTGTTAGAAAATAGAGGCACTAACACATTGGAAATTAAGACAAAATGGGAAAGGGAACTGGGCATTCTGTTAACAGAAGACGACTGGCTGAATATCTGGAAGACCCAAATTACAACATCCTCTTCCAGAATCTGGAGAGAATACTGTTGGAAGAATGTAATCAGATTTTTTATAACACCCAAAATTACTAGTAAATTCAAATCCAGAGTTCAACCATGTTGGAGAGATTGTGGAGCGCTTAATGTTAATCATGCGCATATTTTCTGGCTTTGTCCCAGGATTACACAGTTCTGGGACAAAATACACAAAGAGATTGTAACAATACTGGGATATTCAATATCTAGGACCAGTCAGGTTTTATATTTAGGTCTTTCGGAAAATGTTGTACTTAATAAAGATTGTTACTTGTTCAAAATTCTGTTGGTAGCAGCCAAAAAAGTAATAACCAGGAAGTGGTGTCAATCTGAGCCTCCCACCATAGAGGAATGGACACAAACGGTGAACTCGCTATTTGAGATGGAGATTCTAACACACAGACTGAGGACACAAGAAGAGCAATGCCAGGACAAATGGGAAAAATGGACAAATGTCACATCAACGTTACAGGACTAAATTAGGATATGCCGTCCCCTTGTATTTTGTGCTATTCAGTTAAGAATCCCCCTTAATGTGTTGTTTTTATTTTGTTTTTGGTTGTTCTGTATTGTCTGCTTATTATCATTTCTATGTTGTGTTTTACTTTCTTTGGTGAGTCTACTCTGAAAATGTTAATAAAAATAAAGTGATAAAAAAAAAAAACTATCATCTCGGAATGAAAGTTTCAAATAAAGATCTCACTTGATCCATGTGTTGTGAATGATTACCATGCCAGGTTTTAGCTCAATCTCTGTAAAACTGACTGTGATAGTCATTTTATGTTTGCTAAGGTTATTTAGCTGTGGCAACCATCTTGGAATAGGTTAGCTTGAAAAGTTAATCAGTTGTAGATGTAGATCCAACAGCTACTTTCTGAAAGTTTCATTAAAATCTCTCCAGTGGTAGATGAGACATTTTGCAGACCTGACTCCAAAAGGTCTTATGTAATCTGTTAACTCAGAATGTGTTTGGGATGAGTTTCAGCTACTAACATCCCACATTTTAAGCTAATATCTATAAGACTGACTGACTTATTGACATTTTTGTGTTTTTAAGGTTAATTAGCTTTGGGGGCCATCTTGAATTAGGTTGACTTCAAAAAGGTAATAAGTTGTGTTTATAATGTTGACATTCTTCAGATTTGGTAAAATGTTGTGCAGTATGTTCGAGTTGACTCAACATTACTGCGGTTCAGTGCTGATGAAATCACAGTTTTTCTCGTTAAATTCTTGAAAAACATTTTGCTTCTTACAATCAAGTTCCTTTTTAGGTGTTTTTTATCATTTGCTCGTTTTAGTTTTTAGCTACTGTTCTGTAATTTTAGCTTTAAGCACTTGCTGGTTTTACCTTGTAGTTTTCGTTTTGCTCATGTTAACTAATCGATAAAATTTTTTCAGTCTTAGCTTTTATCTACTGTATTTTACTCATTTTAGCTTTTTTAAACTTTTTTTTTTTCAATTTTACCATTTAGCTTCTGTTTTACCAACGTTTACGTTTTACTACAGTTTGCTGGTTTTTGTTATGTGTGTGCAGAGCGAACCCAATATGCAGATTCATTTTTGAAAAATAAAACTTATTAACAAAAGAAAATGAAAGGCAAAAATACTCAAATCCATGACAGCTTTTGACTTTTAGCTACTGTTTTGACCTTTAGCTACTGTTTTGCTGATTTTAGACTGTAGGCACTGCTTGGCTGAATTTAGTTTTTGTTTTGCTAATGTTAGCTTTTAGCTGTTGGTTTTTCAGTGGTCAGCTTTTAGCTACAGTTTTGCTTATTTCAGCCTTTGGCTGCTGTTTTGCTAATTTTAGCTTTTGTTTAACTAATTTTACTTTTTGGCTATTGTTTGTAAATTTTTGTTTCTATTTTTTGAAATTTTGCTTCTGTTTTGCTCATTGTAACTTAAAACTACAGCTTTTACAAAGTTGTTTTAGCTACTGTTTTAATAACTTTTATTTTTAGCCACTGTGTTGCTGGTTTTAGCTTTTAGCCACTGTTGTACAGATTTTAGCCTTCAAAGTTTTTTCTTCTTTTTTCTTTTGTTAATGATATAATAACTTTTGTTTTAATTGTTTTAATTCTAATATTTCCATTTCAACTTCAACAGCTCTTTTTTTCACAGAAATTGCAACTTCTCTAGTTAATTTTGGTGCAATGGTTCCTAAACAATATGTAATAAATTTATGTTAAACACTGACTCTAAGTTGACTGTTTATCACATTCCTCAAAAGATCTGATCCCCTCCCCTCCTCCTTTTCCTGCCCTTTTGGTCACAGTCTGTAAAAGTTCAGTTTCCTGAGCCTCTAATCATTCCTATGGGTTGGATTTTAACTGGGGGGCTCATCCCTCATCCTCTCTGAAGCTTTTGTGTCTGACTGAAAGCTGGCTGCTGCTAAGGCCAGCTAGCCCAGGTTGTTGGTTCAGTATGAACATTTATAAGAGAGCCTGGTCCTTTTTGAACCTGTCAAAAAACAGTTCACCTCACCATACCTTCTTTGTGCATTCTATTCAGGGGAGTTAAATAATAATGCATTTTATTTATAGGCACCTTTTAAACACTCAAGGACTCAACCTGGAGAGACTCACACAGAGAGAAGCATTAAATAGTTTTATTGGACATGAAAGACATAAGATTTTGGCGCTCGGACCCCGACAGAAGGTGTGAGTGCTGCATAGCAATAAGCTTGGATGAGAAGTTTAGGATGAGGATTAGAGGCGTCTTCCCCGGGCCGGACACTGGTGGTGGAGGTCAGAGGGGAAGGAAGCTTGAAGGAGCTGGGAAACTGGGGGTGGAGAAGGGGTGGAGGTGGGCTGAAGTTCAGCTGGTGAACAGATGAAGCCATGATGGAAGTCATTTTAAACGAAGGCTTGCTCGCTGATTGGTTAAGATGGAGGCGCGGTCTGGTGCTGATAGGCTGCAGTGGAAGCGCATGATGCAGCGATTAGATACAGGTGAGGCTGAGGCAGGTCTTCCAGTCTGAGTTCACGCCTAGGCTCCATCAGGGCAGACAAATATAAAACAATATAAGAACAATACCGAGCCAGTATGGTTAGCTGGGGTAAGCAGATGAGCTCTCAGTCGACACTTGAAAAGAGGGAGTGAGTCAGAGTTCCTAATTTCCGGTGGAAGTAAATTCCAGAGCTGGGGTGCAGAGTAGCTGAAAGCTCTGCTCCTCATGGTAGAAAGATGGGTGAGAGGAGCAGTGAGGTGGAGACAAGAAGCCAATCTGAGAGAACAGGATGAGGTGGCGATATGAAGGAGCGAGATTGTGGATGGCTATAACCCTCCTGAAACCCTCAAAACAGAGAGAGATAGAGAGAGGTAGAGAAGATCAATTTGACCCAAAGGCCACAGGAAGGTCACAGAAGGATCTTGAAGTCAAAACGAAGTTAGATTGGTAACCAGTGAAGCTTGTGCAGGAGGGGAGTGATGTAGCTGAAGCTGGGAGTTCTTGTGATGATGCGAGCTGAGGAGTTCTGGATAACAAATAATCAGTACGGGAGGTAACAAGGCTATGGACAAGGATAGCTTTGGATAGAACTGATTTAGTCCCAACTAAGAGGAACTCAGGTTTAGCACTGTTCAGTTATAAAAAATTTGAAGTAAACAAAGATTTTAGTTAATTGAGGCAGTAAGTGAGGGAGAAGGGTGGGAGAATGGAACTGGGTTTGCTGTAGATGTAGAGCTGGGTGTCATTTGAATAACAATGGAAATTAATACCATGCTGTCAGGAAATATGGCCAGTGGGAGGAAGATAAACAATGAAGAGAAGGGGCCCTAAGACAGAGCCTTGGGGCACACTGATTACAGCAGGGAATAACTGTGAAGTAAAAATAGGAGCTGGATGAACTGTGTGCAGCCTGAAAGATAAGGGAACTAATGCTAGCTCACTTATTTCTAGGTCATAGTCACTGTGAAAACTTGGGAAGCACTCAGAAAGATTATATTTGAGATAGACAGTTTTAACAGTTCTGACAACACGTAGACAAATCAAATTATTTTAAATGAGGTGATTTCAGATGACTTTAATGTCTGAAGTATCCTGTGGACACAGGCCAGGGAAAGAAATACCCAACTTCCTTGTATTGTTTAAAAAATAACATACTGAGAACTTCCTGCCTTATAGCCATGGTCACAGAGCTGATGCCACGAAACAAATCAAACAACTTTGCACATTTTACAGCAACTTACAACTTACTTAAAGAAATAAATCAACAAATAATATGTTTATTTTAATTATTTAAGATACATTCAAAAGATTAACTATATATATATATATATATATATATATATATATGTACTTCAATCAATAACACACAAAACAGAAGCAATAATACAAATAAAGACTTAGAATTCCTTGAAGGAATCACAACACCTTTTGTTTTAGACTAAGATTTGTTGGCTATTTTTTTACTGGATTATTAAAAGTAAATGTACATCTAGAAGTTTTATTAAACTCTGTGTAGTGGTTCATGCACTATTTAGCAAATAGACAGACGCATGGCCACACAATCACAGACAGGGAAAAACACTATTGACCACCTTTGCCTTTCAGCAACTTGTGATAAAAATATTCCAGTGTCTGAATGGGAGCAGGAAGAATAAACTTCTGCCCACCCTGCCTCTCCATTCAGTAATTTACAATATTTACAAATCTTTTAACAGCTGTATTTTCCTAAGATTGCCATCAAAGCTTATCTACCTAAGGAATAATAAAATGGCTAAAACTCAATTAGTTTTACAGATACTGAGCTAAAGAAAAATATAGCACAAAATCTCAGGAACCATGGATTTTTATTAAACTTGTATGTACTAATCATTGGATGTACAACTACAACTGATTACCTTTGGGAACCAATACAATTCAAGATGGCCACCACAGCCAACTGACATCAGAAAACAAAAGAATGGCAATAATTCAGTCACTTTTACACATATTAAGCTACAATTTGGTGTGGCTGTAGCTTCGAGTCATTTACAACACATACTCTGTGGTGATTTGGGCCTTTTCTGTGTTTTATTCTTATTTAGTTTCTGTCTCGTTTCGTGTTTTCATTTTCTCCTCCCTCCTCAGTCTATCTCTCTCTGCCTTCCTGCCACGCCCACCTACACCTGTCCATGTTTTGTAATCATGTCACCTGTTCCCACTTACCTGATTATCCTCAGTGCTTTAAAGCCCGGTCACTTCTGTCAATACTCCGCTGGTCCATTGTTGTTTGTTTGTTGTCTGGTTCGCTGTTCCTGGTTTGCTTTCCCTGTGCCCGTTCCTGTTGTTGTCTGGTAGTTCCATGCTTTATGTTTTAGGTTTTGTGTTGGTCTTATTTTTGTTTGTTTTGTTTTAATAAATTAGTTTTCTTCAAAATGAGTCTGCGCTCTGCGTTCGCCTCCGTCTTCACAAACCCTGACACTCTGATCGTGTGCTCTCGTGATGTTGCATGAGATCATACATGATCGTTACTTTTAAGGTTTGAACAACTTAACACAACATTTGTTGACACAAGATGATTTTTGTCTAAAACTCTGGCATGACAGGCAGCGCATGATATACATTCTCGCAAGGAATGACAGACCTTTAATGAATTATTTGTGATTGATCATATCAGACTTTCCTATGTTTCTCAAGCACAAGTCCAAAATATAATTTTTAAATAAACTGATAATAAAGTGATTAATATATAAAAGAAGTTATGAAATTAATTTATAACTCCAGAGGCTTTCATGCAAGAGATTTAAATAGTTGATTTTAACAACTAATGCCAATTTTTAAACAAAAATGTTGTGCATGGTGTAGATATTGTAGAGTATGTGTTGCAGCTGCTGCCACACAAGCCTCAGCTCTGTCTCTGTAAAACTGGTTACAGCCACGTTACAGCCATGTTTCTGTAATGTTAATGCTAATGTTGATTAGCTGTGCCGGTCATATTGAACGGAATTGACTCCAAAAGCTTAACAGTTGTAGATGTACATTACTTTCTTTGAGTTTCAATAAGATCTTTTCTGTGGTACATAAGACATTTTGCTAAAAGACAACCATGGTTTTAATTAAAAATATTAAACAATTTCTTATTCTCAATGTTATTTATGCCTTGGGGATGATGCTTAACTATTATCACATTATTTCTTTCCTCAATGTCTGTATAACTGATTGAGTTATACCTGTTTTTGTGTTTTGTACGATCTGTTGGCTGTAGCAGCCATTTTGAAACTGAGCAACTTGAAAAGTTAACCAGTCAAAAATGTCCATCCAATCATTGCATTTTGGGAGTTTCACTGAAATCCATCTAGTAGTTCTTGAGATATTTTGGTAACTGTACAGACAAAGACACACACAGGCAAAAATATCAGTGCTTCACCTGTTCTTCGCTCTTTATTCTTTGCCCATCGCCAAAGGTGAAAGAGTGATACTGTTTTTGCCTGTTTGTAAAATATTTCATGAACCTGTGGACAGACTTGGATTAAACTCTCAGAATCATTGGCTGTACATCTATAACTTGTTAACGTTTGGAGTCAGTTCAGTTTAAGATGTTTGCCACAGCTAATCAATCTCTGCAAATACAACAAATGCTATACTCAGTCAGTTTTACAAATACTAAGTTAAAATTTGGTTTAGTAGTACACACTTATACATACTTTGAGTACTAACTGATCACACACAATCTGTTTTTAAAGATGACTTATTCTGCTTCCTTGAACAGGTCAGGATAGGTCTGTGGGCTGTACAGAACATGTTCATTACATTTAATACACAAAATCATTCTCAGATATTCAGATTTCACCTGATCAGTTCTGCCTGTTTTAGCTCATTTCAGAATGAGTGGTTTTAGTGCTACGTCACTATTATGCAAATAAGCTGCTGTTGGCCACGCCCCCCAACTCAGTGTCCGTTTCAAAACATAAAAACTGAAATTGAAGGATTAAACTCTGCGGATCTGATGCACAGTTCTATTGTTATTTTTTCGAAAAATAAATAACAAAAAATAAAAAAGGAATAAAATAAGGTCAGGATCAGCCCGGCCAGCAGCAGCAGGGTCAGATGTCCGGAGGGCTGTCTGGTAAAGATCAGTGTTATTATTTTATTCCAACTTTTCTTCTCTTTTATTAACATAGCTCTAATGTTAGGTTTAGACAAACCTGCTGTGACTTTAACAGAGACGTGTTTCTGGGACAGCTGAGCTGTTCAAACTACAACTTTCTTTGGCAACATGGCGGGGACATTGTCATCCAAACTAACATGAAGCCCCTCAGCTCTGTTCTCTGTGACTGGGAGAACATGCACATGTTTTATATCACAGCCGACAACAAAACATTTTCCTTTTCCAGCAGTAAAACCAGCAGAACAAACGTGATGGTCTTCTTGTAATGAAATGGGCGGAGCTCCACCTGGGTTGCTAGGTGAGGGGCTGGGCTCAGCTTGGGGTTGCTAGGTAACGGGGATTGTGACGCAACAATCCTGATGTTTTTGAAACAGGTCGTTTTGCAGACACCAGAAAACATTTATTGTCAAAATTGTCAGAAACGGAGGAGGTGACGGAGAGGAACCCAGAATGCAGACTCATAATAAGGAGAAACTAATTTATTAAACTAAAGAAATGAACAAAGCAAAAGCTGTCGTGGCAGCAAAAACAGAGAACATAAACTAAATCCAAAACATGACCGAGCATGGAGAAAGGAACGGAACGGAACAACAGGTAACCATGAAACAGAGAGTTCAGAACAATGATCCAGCGGGGAATGGAGGAAATGACCGGGTTTAAAAAACACTGAGGGTAATTAGGATGAGTGGACACAGGTGGAATGATAACAATTACCGGCAGGTGGAGGTGGGCGTGGCAGGAGACCGAGTGAGTGACAACTGGGGAGGAATGAACGGTGACAGTAACACAAACAAAAAACTAAAACAATAACTCAGAACAGAAACAAACCAATATAAACAAAAAACCGAGAACACAAAACCCAAATCCTCACAAAAATACGAGTGGATGTTTTTTTTGCACCTGGACTGTTTCTAAAGGCAGTAGATACCCAAATGGAAGTACAAAAACATGCAAAAAGTAAATTTTGCATTTTTTTTTCTCTTTAGGTGTTTCAAATTGTGATGTTTTTGAAACTTGAATTGTATTTTATGTCTTATTACCAGATATTTACTTCTGATATCTGATATTTACAGATATTACTACAATATTTTAATATTACTGCTACTTTTATGAAGACTGTTGCTGTAAATGTAATGGCTTGTTTGCACCTTGCACATTTTGCTGCTTCTTATCTTTGCCAAGACATCCTTGTATAAGAGGTTAATAATCTCAATTCTTTCCTGGTAAAATAAAGGTTTAATAATAATGAGCAAGATAAACCAGTGAATAGTTGGATAAAACAGAAAAATGGTTTGTGCCATTACTTCAATGAATGCTAGGTCTCGAATTTTCTCCAGTTTTTGCTTTTAATGGGATGACCACTCTTTACTTTAGTAGAGAGAGGTATAGACGTAAACTGTAATCTTGACTATGAATACTAGAAAAGCCCCACTGCAAGGGTAGCTTGGTGGTCCTGCTGCAGTATCGTAATCCCGAGGCTGCCAGTTCGAGTCCACGTTGCATTAGGAAAGGCATCCAACGTAAAACAATTACCAAATCCTTTGTGCAAGTTTGCTCACTGTAGTGATCCTTGCTGAAAGGAGCAGCTGAAAGAAAAACAACAACAATAACTACAAAAGCTGCACTGCATAAAATGAATTATTATAAATACAGTACAATGTACCTAAGTGAAACTAACTCATTCTACTGAATTGTGACAACCGATCTGGGCCCGGAGAAGACTTCAATTGTTTTGGAACAACATTTGCTGCCATCCTAGCAATGTCTTTGTCAGACATGTCCCTTCTTATTTCAGCAAGACAATGCTGAGCCACATTCTGCACGTGTTACAACATCATGGTTTGTAGTAAAAGAGTGCAGGTACTAAACTGGCCTGCCTGCAGACCAGACCTGTCTCCCACTGAAAAGATGTGACACAAAATACAACAATGGAGACCCAGGATTGTTGAGCAGCTGAAGTTGGACATCAAGCAATAATATAAAAGTATTCCACCTACAAAGCTTCAACAATTAGTGTCCTCAGTTTACAAACGCTTATTGAGTGTTGTTAAAAGGAAAGGTGATGGAACACAGTGGTAGACATGCCCCTGTCCCAGCTTTATGGAACGTGTTGCAGGCATCAAATTCAAAATGAGTGAATATTTGAAAAAACCCAATAAAGTATTTTTGTTTGAACATTAAATATCTTGTCTTTGTAGTGTATTCAACTGAATAAAGGTTGAAAAGGATTTGCAAATCATCAAATTCTGTTTTTATTTATGTTTTACACAACGTCCCAACTTCATTGGAATTAAGGTTGCACATCAAAAGGTAGACTTATTTTGTGAGCTTAGATTAAAACTAATATGGATTATGGATTACCTGACTGGCAGACTACGGCATGTATGTCTGCAGCACTGTGTTTCTGACAGAGTAGCCAGGCGTACAGGAGACTGTCCTTTCTCCCCTCCTGTTCACTCTCTACACCAGGAGTGTCAAACCCAGTGACGCCGGTCATTGCCTTCCATACTCCACTGGTCCATTGTTGTTGTTTTGTTTGTTGTCTCGCCGTCATACCTGGTTCTACTGCTCTGTGCTTTATGTTCAGTTTATCCTTTTGTTTTTGCTGCCATGTCAGCTTTTTGTTTTCGTTTATTCTTTAGTTTAATAAATTAGTTTTCTTTTTATTATGAGTCTGCGTTCTGGGTTTGTCTCCGTCATTTCCACTTGTCGTGACAGAATGAACCAGCCAGATCGGAACCCAGCAGACTCCTCCGTCGGAGTTACCCTTTCTCCGGAGGACAAAGAACAGATCCTGGCTGAGCTGCAGGGACCTCCCTGCGCCCTCTGCAGAGCCCTGGGACCTCCCTGCGCCCTCTGCAGAGCCCTGGGACCTCCCTGCGCCCTCTGCAGAGCCCTGGGACCTCCCTGCGCCCTCTGCAGAGCCCTGGGACCTCCCTGCGCCCTCTGCCGAGCCCTGGGACCTCCCTGCGCCCTCTGCAGAGCCCTGGGACCTCCATTCGCCCTCTGCAGAGTCCCCAGTGAAGCCTGTCAAGTCTGCCAACTCGGTCAGCGTCTCTGAAGGGGTCGGCAACGTCTCACTGCCAACCAGTAACTCGGTGGGGGTCTGAGGCGGCACCCCACCGCCAGCCCGTGTCTTGGTGGGGGTCAGAGGCAGCGCCCCACTGCCAGTTCGTCCCTCCTCTCGCCTCATCTCCCTGTGTCTCCGAGGGGGTTGCGGATTGCGACGCCTCTCACCCATCCTGTGTCTCCGACATGGTTGCTGAGGACAATGCCTCTCGCCTCAGTCTGCTCCGCCGAGGGTCCCGGACGACGCCTCGCCTCAGTATGCTCCGCTGCTTTTTATTATGAGTCTGGGTTCGTCTCCGTCATCTCCACTTGTCGTGACAGTATTATGTCAAATCATTCATATATAAATATCAATTACCTTTTCCCAGTTACAGATTATATAGAATTTAGAGCAAACATACTTAGTATAGATCAAACTTCAAAAAGCACGTCATTAGCAGTCATTTCTTACGCCTCACTCAGCTTTTAAATTAATTTTTTAACATTCAAACAAATTTTTTTTAAAAGCCATCAACAAAAACCTGATCATACAGAAATTAAAACTATAAATTGTTGGCTTCTAAGTCACTGTCAAGAGAAAACTTCCTTAATTAGGCTCAGTTTTTTTTAAGCAAAATAAGAATCAAAACTAGAGGGCCGGACATAATGAAATCTAAATAATATCTTGGGGGCCGAATGAAATGTTACAGAGGGCCGGATCTGGCCCGCGGGGCTTGAGTTTGACACGTGTACTCTACACCATAGACTTTAACTATAACACAGAACTGCTATTTTAGAAGTTTTCTCATAGCTGTATGCATCAAAGATGAAGACTGAGCATAATACAGGGCTGTGGTGGACAGCTTTATCGCATGGTGTGACCAGATCCACTTACAGCCTAATGTTATCAAAACTAAGGAACTAGTAATAGACTTTTGGAGGACCAAGACACCTGTGCCTCCTGTTTTCATCAGAGGAGTCAGTGTGGAGGACTAAAAAATATCTTGTCACACTTACAATAAACTGGACTGGATTAAAAACACTGCTGCACTCTACAAGAAAGCACAGAGTTGTCTCTATTTTCTGAGACAGCTGTGTGTTTTGTTCCTATCTGTAAGAACATGCTTTTCATGAGTCTGTGGTGGCCAGTGTTCGTCTCCATGCTGTGACATTCTGGGGCACCAGACTGAGGATGGCAGATGCCAACAGGCTCAAGAAATTGATCTGCTGCTGCCAGAGTTTTTATGGGAGTTGTAACTTTGCAAAAACAACATTGGACTGTGTAGATTCCTCTGGTCCCTCCCCAGCCTGACCCATGATGATATGTTTAGCCACATTTCGTCATTCAACTGCTGGTTGTCCAGATGGTGTCCTGAAAACACTGTAGACTATGTATATACTTGAAGTGCATTTCGAGGAAAGCATGGTCCTCCTGTTTTAGATCTGTCTACAACAGTTTGTATAAATATATCAGGCCCTGCTACTTATCAAAATGTTCATGTTCCTACAACAACAGGTCAGGGTGGTGGAGTATCTGAATTATTGATACATCCTAAACCAGTTATTAGTTTTTTGAGTTTTGACCCTCAGTCTTTCCCATCCAAAATGGTAATCAGAAAAAAACACTTTTAATTGTTGTGTTATACATTTTGCACCAGTCTCTTATTCTCATTTTTGGTCTAAATTCTCTGACTTTTTGTCTGACTTATCATTAAATACAGATAAAGTCATAATAGTGGGGATTTAAATATTCATGCAGATGTTGAAAGTGATAGCTTATTCATAGCCTTTAAAAAATTAATAGAGTCAGTTGAATTTACCCAAATTATGTACAGACACACTGGTTCTCTTCATCATACTCTTGATCTGGTTTTGACATCCATGGCAGAGAGACTAAGCACTTCTGTTCTGTCTGACACTGACTGACTACAGCCACTGAGATGTTTATCAGAGAAAGCTGTAAGCAGCTCCCTGTGCTCTCCTCTGCCTTTGTCTGGCCCTTCTTTTAGCAGAAGTGTAAAAGTTGTTGTGTGCAACATCTCACTCACGCTTTCTACCAGGCCACCGTAATACCAGTCCACACAACGTTTTCTCATTTATAAAACGTGAAAATCAGGGACAATTCCAGGTATAGGTCGTCCAAAATGAGGACTGTCCCACAGAAATCGGGGACGTCTGGTCAATTACTGTATTCAGTCCTGACTGTTTTTATTTTCATTTCATTTTACTTTCATTCTTCTAATGGAGCGCTGTAACTCAACAATTCTCAAAGTATTTTTTAATTTAACTGAATTGAAACCATGACCTTGAAAACTTAGCACAACAAGTTAGAAGTGAGTGATATAATATTTGACCACTTTTCCTTGAGCTAAAAGAACTCTACCGGAAGCTCCTCACACTGATGCCTTCAAATTAAACTACAACAACGACCGAGAGAACAAAAAAAAACATTTTACTTTTTTTGTATGACATAGTGCCGTTTTGTAAATTTTCAAAAATAAACTCTTATTTTAGATTATTAAGCTATGCGTTCAGTCCACACGTGATTTATTTTGAAAGGGCTTCCAACAGGAAGCAGTTAACAGAGGTGCGTTTACTCCTCAGGCACAGTGGGACGTTCACTGTCATCATCGACACTCGGTTCGCAGTGTACAGTTTTTCAAATTGAATTGAACCTGCCTTGGTTTAATCGGGACATAAAGGTTCAGAAGATGAGAAACTGTGTGACATTAACTGGATTTTCAGCGGTGTTTGGACTTTTGTCAGGTAAGTACGCCAGAACTTTGAAAGCAGCTGAATAATGATACACGTTTATTGCCGACATTTCTTGTTGCAGAATTGTAATAAGAAAAAACAACCCTGCAAAATTGACCTTGACATGTGCATAAAATGAAAACACAACCAATGGTAATGAGTTTAAATAACAATTTTACTTTTTACTGCACACATTGTTGTTTCAGCGTCAGTTTTTTTGTTTTGTCTTTTTTGTGTGTGTTTGTAGTGTTTTTTTTTTTGTTTTGTTTTTTTTTGTTTTCACTTAAAATGAACTTGAATTAACATGTTTTAAAATAATAATATTTTTCAGGGTGAATTTTTGGGTGCATTGCTACATGAAACGCTTTATTCATATTTCTTATGCAGTGCAAGGTGAAATGCATATAACATAATGTTAACATTAGTTTTTATTTATTATTTTTTAAACTCCCTATGACTTTCGTCAGGTGGAATAGTCACCTGAGCACAATTCTCAGCTGTGCCATAGAACCTCTCCTGGTTCTCCAGTTTCCTCCCACAGTACAAAAACACAAAAACATGCACGTTTAGGCTGATTGGACATTAAATTGTCCCTGGGAGGGAGTTTGTGTCTTGTTCTGCGATGGCTCAGTGACCTGTCCAGGCGTACTTCCACCCCCCAAACCATAATTTGGAAGAATAATTAGGAGGGATAGATATGTCTGTCTGTTTTTGTACAAAGACATTGAAGAATTAACCACTGGTTCTACTGACTGATCCATAACTGCATAATGTTGCCATTTGGCAACATAACCAATTTACTGGGTATGATGGGTACATTTATTAGTTAGGTCATTTATTTAAACTGACAAAATACATGTGGTACAAATAGGTCATAGCTTATCATATATTCTTGTAATATTTTTTATGATGATGTAATGATGTAAATGTAAGAAAAAGTGAGAAAAATCTGTTCTACACATGACTCGTAATTGTTGTGGGTTTTATTGTTATGTGAGGCATTCCAAGCATCTAATTGGTTAAAACTGTGCCACACCTACAATGTCAAGGCCAATCAGTGTTTTAACCTTTTTAAATATTAGAAATTTACTAAAAAAGGGTTTGTTGTCACATGGCTACACCATGCAGTAGATCGTGAACTGCTATTTTTATGATAATTAAATTTTCTTAGTGACAAGCAGACAAACCCAACCCATATTTTTTATACCTTATTAGCTAAAGACTTGTTGCCAAGAAAATTGTAGTCAGTCTCCCAACACATCACTAGTATATAATAGTCAGCTAGTTAGAAAATTCTGTTCTAACACTTTGTGTAATAGAGTTTTGTTACTATTTGTTTATAGACAAGTTCTTAATGACAGTTAAGATATCTACGAAATCTGGAAGTTAAGGAGATTTTTGTTGTGATGATTGCAATAAAATGGGAGCCGACAGTTAAACACACAACCTTTATTACAGTAACTTTGAAGACGTTAAGTCTCATTCTCCTTGTGCTTTTCTACCTAACAGTCTTTTCTGCCCTGTTCTGTCACAGCAGCGCCATCTAAGACAAGAAGTTATAAGACATAGAATTTTTGTTTGGACAAATTTAAAATTTAACATGGTGCAGTTAAATACATAAATACATAAAAAGTTCTATAACATGGATGATTTTTTTCTCACTGCATTGTATTGTTCGGGGCTTTTCAAAGAACATTTCCAGAGCCTCATGGTATGAAATAAACAGATCTTTTGTTTTTGGTTTTGAGTGACTTGCAACATTTTTGGAAGAATGTACCTTAACAAATGATCAAATCATTTATTGATTATTATATTTTTCATATGATATACAAAAATATATTAGTTTTTTTGCAATGAATCTGTTGAATTTGATTGTCTAGTTTCCTGTGTTATTACTAATGATACAGTTTTTAATGTTTGAGTACTTTTAATGACAAAAACGTCCATATATTTGAATTTTCAAACATAACCCTCTTAATGTGAATGTTTACCAGTCCAAAATGTGAATGCAATGATAAAACTTATAATACTTGACATTGAAAAGATGTTTTTGCCTTTATTTAACTTTGATTTATTCAGAAAGGTGATATTTTAAAAATTATAGCATGGACTACCTATGCTATAATTTTCAAAATTTGCACAGTGCAAAATAACTTAAAATGGACTTTTTTATTTGCCAGACTGACAGATTTCTTCCTCAAAAAATGTAATTTAAAGAGAAAGTTTCAGTTCATGTACTCATTTGCACCCTGCCAAATGCCTGTAAATGACCAGAACTGATCATGACTCATTCCCCTAAATGAAAAAATGATATGTCTCTATGATAACTATTTAATTTAAATGGATAATATTTTAGGGTGGCACAGCGGTGTAGTGGTTAGAGCTGTTGCCTCCCAGCAAGAAGGTTGCAGGATCACTTCCCAGCCTTTCTGGGTGGAGTTTACATGTTCTCCCTGTGCACACGTGGGTTTACTCCGGGTACTCTGGTTTCCTCCCACAGACCAAAAACATGCATGTTAGGTTAACTGATGACTCTAAAATTATCCCTGGGTGTGAACGGTTGTTTGTCTCTATGTGTCCCTGTGATGGACCAGCGACCTGTTCAGGGTGTCCCCTGCCTCTTGCACAGTGACTGCTGGGGATAGACACCAGCTCCCCGTGACCCAAAATGGAGAAGTGGGTAAAGAAAATGGATGGATAATATTTGAAAGATTTCAGCTCATGTAGTCATTTAATACAATTTATTCTTCATATTGGATTATTTACTGAGTTCCATGTAATCAAAGTACAGTTAAGTCACAGTATAAGCTTAGCTCATCCAAATACACAAAACCTTGTTTGTGTTGTTATAATCCCAAGAAGAATTTAAACTTGGAAATATTTATAACACAGGGTTTCCCCCAGTGTATTATAAACCTGGCGGGGCGCCAGGCTAAGCTCCGGTTGTTTGTTGTAAAATATGTAATTTTTTTATACATGTTTTTTTCCACCCTCTCCCCCAAAACCGCTACCTTTCCTACCGATTGCACCAACAGTGACACAATCTGTCCCCGCCCCTGAAAAAACTGTTAAATGGAGTCACACCTTGACTAAAATCTTGTAGCAATCCCAAGCAACAGTAATACATAAACGATAGGCTTTCTTGTCATTGCACAAAGTACAATGACATTTTGCTGCACTGTCCTTGATTATCATCTGTCTATTGTCATCAAACCACTCAGCATGGCTGCTTCGGAAAGCTTTTACTGTGTGCAGAAAACAGGAAGCTGCATGGACTCTTTATAGGGTGTTTACAAATAAGTTAGAGGAACAACAAAAATTGGAAAAGCTGTTAAAAGTGAGCAACATTTTATATGAAAATACAATCTTTTTGTTTTCTTAGGCTTTCTTTTTGTCTTTTTATGCTTCCATTTTGTCTTTTGTGCTTCCTTTTGTCCCATGCATCATTTTGTCTTTTTATGCAGCTTTTTCGCCTCCTTTTGGTTGTCATATGTCCTTTTTGTCTAGTCATGTGTCCTTATGTTGCCTAATGCATTTTTCATGTCCTTTTCTGCCCATTGTTTCATCTTCTGCTCTTTCTTCTTCAAATAATTCAACTAATGTTGGAGGTTCAGCTTTTATTCAACACATTTACATTCTTCAGGGAGTTTCTATTTCGGTTGTTTTTGTTTGTTTTTAACATTTTTTGATTTACCATGTCCTGGATGACTGAGAATCTATACCATTATGCTCTAATATTGACAGTTCAGCTATTCAAATATTTCAAATGAGCTACAACTTCTTTAAAAAAAACAAAAGAAACAAAACGTTGTATTTAACCTTCTAAGACCCAAACTCTAGCATGGTATGCATTTTTAACTTTGCTTAGTTATTTGGGCTGATCGGGACCTGATGAGTCTTTTATAATGCAGTCTATGAGAAAAATGATGTCCACATATGTGGTCGCAGGGTCCGAGGAGGTTAAAAGTTAAAAACATGCCAAAAACTGATTGATTATTCTGGAAACATGAGTCTGGAAAAGTATTGAATTTTTCTATGAAATATGTGTTTGGGGGAGTTTAGACCCCTACTATAACGTTAGTTATACTTTAAACTTTTAGTTTTAATGTTTGCAGCTTTCACATATCTCCCTAACTTTTGGTAAGATTCCTAGAATCTTACTGTTCTATGTCTCTTGAAAATGGCTAAAATATAACAATGTGAAGGCAGATATAACAACATGTAATGTAAAGTTTAAAAATGAATGAACATTGGTTTTCAAAGTGTACAATAAACTGAGAGTGGCATGATTTAGAAATGTTTATCCCCAGTCAAGTTTTTGGTAATGCATTTGTGACTGCAGTTTGAGTTTGTGTAAATTTTGGTTGGTCCTATGCAAAGTAGTCAAAAATGTTCTCTATTGTTTTGTTGGGGATATGCCTTTATTGGGAGACTTCCAGTGTACTTTTGTTTGAGCTGATGTTCCTGAGGCCTTCTATTTCCTCTCAATTCAGGAAGCTGATCACAGTCTTCCTGTTTCCTTCAGTGTGGTCACCCAAATTCATGGGATGTTCAAACAATGGCATTCCACTGGAGGTGGCTGCAAATAGCCATTGTTTGTAAGGAGCACAGCATGACTATGTTTGCTATGAGTGTAGTGTTGCCAGAACTCAGAGATGGATAGTCCTGATGACAGCTGCTTGGGTGTAGCATTTTTGTATGGAAAGATATACACTACCTGGCCAAAAAAAGTTGCCACCTGGCTTTAACTAAGCAAATAGGTACGAGCCTCCTGTTGGATAATTACTGCATGGGTGATTATGTTTCAGCTGGCAACAAGTTATTTAACCCCAACTGGTGCAATGAGTTGCTTCTCATTTCTTAAACAATCATGTTGAAAGACACATCCTGTGGTCGTAGAAAAGATGTCAGTCTGTTTGAGAAGGGTCAAATCATTGGCATGTATCAAGCAGAGAAAACAGCTGTGTAGCCTTAAGAAAACCACTAATCAGTGAGGCTAACTGGAAAAAAAGGCTTCAATTTGCTGCGGAGCATAAAGCTTGGACTCTGGAGCAATGGAAGAATGCAATGGTTATGTGGTCTGATGAGTCCAGATTTACCCTGTTCCAGAGTGATGGGCTCATCAGGGTAAGAAGAGAGGCAGGTGAAGTGTTGCACCCATCATGCCTAGTGCCTACAGTACAAGCCTGTGGCCTTAACCCCATTGAGAGTCTTTAGGATGTGCTGGAGAAGGCTTTGTGCAGCGGTCAGACTCTACCATCATCAATGCAAGATCCTGGTGAAAAATTAATGCAACACTGGATGGAAATAAATCTTGTGACATGCAGAAGCTTATCGAAACAACGCCACAGTGAATGTGTGCTGTAATCAAAGCTGAAGGAGGTCCAACGAAATATTCGAGTGTAACCTTTGTTTGGCGGTGACTTTTGGCTTTTTTTTTGGCCAGGCAGTGTGTGTGTGTGTATATGTATGTATATAAAACAACTCTCTTTTAACAGGAAGAACTCAGGGGGAAATCAGGCCTATGATGAGCAGCCATCTGCTATCTGCTTCCACTAGCTGGGGCTTGAGAGGATAGGGAAGAAGCACAGACAAACACAGAAGTTCTGGTCCAGATGTAGTTTCTATAGGAAGAAAAACAAAGAAAAACAACTTAATTGCAGCAATAACTCCATCTACAAACATGAAGAACACAGAGGGTAAAGCAGTGAGTGAGGAATTGAGCTCAGTTTGTCCCCCAGCAGTCTGTATTCCTTTTATCATTGTGTATGTGTGAACCCTGGAGTTGTTTGCATACTCAGTGAGAAGTCACAAAGTCGTTTCTTATTTACGTGGTTGCGTAACAAAAATTACATCATTTTGTTATTGTAGCAGCTTCGTCTGCAACTTTGTGACACAAGGCCCAGGCTGAACAGGGGTTTGCGACTATTATTGTGTTATTGGTCAGAAGTTGCTGTGGGTTTGTTTATGCGGAAAAGCTGGTGAGCTTTATTGGAGTTAATGAAAATGGAAAGAACAAATGATATACGGAATAATGACAATGAAGATTCTTGATTTTTTTCTAAGGAATAGCTCAGGAATCTCAAGCCAACCCTAATTGTGGGATTTATCAAAAAGAAAAGTCTTAAGCCTAGTCTTAAAGGTAGACAGAGGCAACGTTCACCAGCAGGTCTAAATGTTCAATTCTGATTTTTTCCAATTTCCAATTTTCTTTTCTTTTTTTTTGCGTGGTGGTTCACATTACATTTTAAACACAACCTCCATCAGACTCCAGTGTGAACAGTCTCCAGTTCCTGAAATGACCCACATGCGCAGAAGAAAATATACCCTCACACTCCACATGTTTACAAAAGTACGATAAATATGGATGCTGCGAGTGTTAGCATGTTTGTATTGATTTTGAAATTGCTGTCCAATCGGGCCAACTGTGCATCCAAATGGTAAAAGATCAAAGAAGACGGAAAAGAAAAAGAGCGCAAATGTTAACAATGACCTTTTTTAGAGCTGTGTCTGCTACCTCTGTGCAGAGGATGAAAAGATAAAAGCCATCATTTTTTCAAAATTCATTTCATGACTTTTAAAGCTATTTAATGTGCTGCAGAAACTCTGCTGAAAACAACATTCTGCTCAGTCTGATGTGATATCTGAGATGATCTGTTAGCTCTTAGAGCTGTGGTGTCCAGTCCTGGTCCTGGAGGGCCACCATCCTGCAGGTTTTAGTTGTTTCTCTGCTCTTCAGCAGGTCTTTATTTAATGTAGAAGCCTGTTAATCAGCCATTCATTGAAATCAGGTGTGTCAAAGCAGAGAAACATCTAAAACCTGCAGGATGGTGGCCCTCCAGGACCAGGACTGGACACCACTGGCTTAGAGTCTGGATTGTTAATGACTGTCAGCTACTAACAAATTAAATTTGACCTCATTGTCAGTCACTGAGGTTCAGCCATTTTTGAGCCAGCTAAGGTCCATTAGCTGTGGCAGCCATCTTGATTCGAGAAATCTCCAAAGTTAATCAGGTGTAGATGTACATCCAGGGATTATTTCCTGAAAGTTTCTATAAAATCAGTTGATTTGGGAAATAATTTCTTACCAGTTAAGACAAACAAACACACACACACACAAAAACACAAACAAAACATTATCACTCAGCCTTCAGCGGTGGGTGATAAACATGTCTGACCTTAGAGTCTCCAGTCTACATTGTGGACTCTCCAGAAAACCACACAGCTGCTTCACTCCTAAATCCTGCAGGTAGTTGACACTCAGGTTTAGATGTCTCAGATGGGAGGGGTTGGACTTCAGAGCTGAGCCCAGAGAAGAACAGCTGAAGATTGAGGATTCTTTTTACTGGATGCAGAGTTGGAGCAAAGAGTTGTGGGACACGAGGCACCTCACTCTTTTCATCCAACCTAAAAGTCGGATGAAATGCAACATGAACGTTCACACTGTGGTCGTTTTGAAAAACATCAGATAAGTGTCAGATTCAGGACCACATACTGAAAAGACCTGGGTCGGATTTGTCACATTCACACTGCCATGAAAAAATCAGATATGTGTCACATAGGGGCAAAAAAATTTAGAATTGGGTTGCAGTGTGAACGTAACCAGAGCGTCAGCCTCTCGAATAGAAACTGGAAGTTGGTTGTAACCAGTGGCAGCTGGTGGAGTTTTCTCCAGGGGGGGCTATAAATCCAAAATAGACATATACCAAAGGTTTTGGTATATGTCTATTATGGGATACCTTATTATATGTTTTGGACGAAAACATATACTAAGGTATCACACCTGTGTATTTACATGAATTAAAACAACAGAAGCAACATTATAATGTACATATAAATGCACAAGTGCTTCCTGAACACCAGTACGTACAAAGACAGGTCTATAGAACACATTTAGCGTTTTTAAGACCTGTTTTCTCCCTTATTATAAAACTTTACCAGAGAAAACACGTCAAAGCTTGTTTTATGATGAGAGCACTCACTACATGATGTATTCTGCACATATAATATAACGAAGATCGGATGCCTCACTCTGATTAGAATTCAAAACCAAACATTCTAACAGATTTTAGCATAAATTTTCTTAAACTAATTATTAACTATGAACTTATTTATTACCTTGTTTATGTAACTTAGTCACGTAATGAACTTATTGCTGTCTTTAAATAAAAAGCAGCTCACCCGCAGCTCGACTCAATCAGGCAAACTTTCTGACAGCCGGATGTGACGTCAGCCCGCGGCGCGAGTCCCACCCTCCGGCGGCGGGAGTCCAACGCTCCGGCGGCGGGAGTCCAACGCTCCGGCGGCAGGAGGCGGTGAAATGTAAACACAGCTGCATTCAGCTCTGGGCTCAGGAGAGGTGCGCCCTGAACGGTCCTATCTCTTGTATTGAAGATGAGCTACTGCGCATGTACAACTTTTAAGGAGAGTCTATGGACAAAGATTTTTGCGCCCCGGAGCAGAAATACGTCACCAATCAGACAACGTCGAAGAACGAAACAACTTTACTTATCATTCACTATAAAATATTTATCTTATACAACTAAAAATATGTATGCATATATTTCAAAATATTTTTATTTTACTATTTAATTTTTTTTTTTTTTACGTCTTATTCAAGGTAATGTGAGTGGTGGGGCGGCGCCCTCTAACCGCCACTGGTTATAACCCTTATAACTAAAAGCTCTGCTTCCAGTTCTACTTTTGAAAACTCTAGGAATCACAAATAAACCTGCAGTCTGAGAGCAAAGTTAGACAAATATAGAACAATAAGGTCTGTATTATAAGATGGATTTTGGTTGTTGAGAGCTTAGAAGCATAATTTTAAGTTCAGTTCTGAATTTTATAGGGAGCCAATTAAGAGAAGCTAAAACTGGAGAAATATGATCGTTTCTTGTAACTCTCACCAGAACGTTTTAAAGTTTTTCTGTCCATGATAAAAAATTAAAATAGTCCAACCTAAAAGTAATAAATACATTTCAGTACCTTCCATTAGAGCTAAACACTTGAGCATTACTCTTTCTAATGAATTTATGCTTAGTTGCTTTTTCTTCGAGATCTGATTGTACAACCAAGACTTTGTATGCTTTCTTTGCTGTCACATATATGTTTGAAGTGTGCAATACTACTTTGTCCTTTTCAGGTGTCTGGGTCTGGGCAGATAACATGCCGCCCCGAATACTCCACCACCCATCTGATGTGGTGGTGAAAGTTGGGAATCCTGCCACATTGTCCTGCCGGGTGGATGGCAACCCAAAGCCAACTATTGAGTGGCTGCACAATGGTCAGCTCCTGGAGACGAGGAAGGGAGACAGACATCTTCAACCCATAATTCTGTCAGAGGGGAACCTTTTCTTTGTTAATGTGGGAGGGAGCTGGCGTGGTCAGTCACATGAAGGTGTCTATGTCTGCATTGCCAGGAACTCTGCTGGCATGGCTGTCAGCCACAACGCATCGCTCTATATTGCAGGTGAGATGGGCTCATGTGGTTGTACTTTGTGAAGTTTAATTTAAATGTTTTTGAGTAAATAGTTCATGGAAAACAAAATTCTGGTGAATGAGCACATTATCTTTCATCATTCTATAAAAACATCTAAAGTAATTTCTCTATTCTGTACCAACTAGGTGTGCATGGACTTTATTATTTTTTAAGTTTGAACTTTTTTGTGATACCAACACACATAGGTTGATGCCTTTGACCAAGTCACAATTTTTCTTTTGCATTTGTTAGACATTTCTCTGCAACTCAATATGCAGTGTATGTTGAGTTTGGAAAAATGCTCAAATGTTAGCTTTTTTGTTAATGGAAAGAATTGTTGTGCAGCTGGGTAACATTCTCCTTGCCCAACCTAAACCTCATTTTATATGTCAAGAGCTGAATGGTTATTTAACTTGCTTGTCAGACAGTTAGCCTATCAGCAGCAGGACAGAACTGAGCACTGGTCAGGAATAGGGAGTCTATGAATGAAGAGGATTTAAATCTCAACCTAGAGATAAAGTGACAGCTGGTAAAAAATAATTGTGGATTTAATATGACATTGTTCTTGGTAACTTGCTAATGGTGAACATGCTAAACTAAACCTCTTTGGTTTACCAGGTTTGTTTTTAGATGGATATGGCACAATTATACTGAGCTCAAACATTCAAAAAGATTATAAAACACATGTGAATTGGTAGGGATGGATCTGAAGAACTCTAGCTTGGAAATGATGCTTGTAACGATGACTGTTATCCTGCTAAAGTCATTATAACAATGCTTGTGACAAGTTAAGAGTCAGACAAAAACTTTTCCATTTTCAAGAGGATTACAACTTTTTCTTGGAATACTAGGGACAGTTACAACTCAGTGCATTGACTATATTATCAATATAAAACCTGTTGATTCAGGATTGGCATAGTTTAATGACCATCATTTTCAGTGAGTTCAAGCATTTCCTTATTTATCTGTGTGAACTCTACACAATTATCAAATGGAACACCAGGTTATTGAGTCAAACTTCTCATAGAGTAATATTGGTCATAATTGAAAATAATAGAGGCATAATTTTTAATGCATGCCATACTCCACCTGTGAGGTTTTCCCTTTCAAAGTGAACTGAGCGGTCCTACTGTTAAGTCAAGTCAAATTTATTTGTACAGCACATTTCAGCACATGACAGTTCAAAGTGCTTTACATCATAAGAACACAAAATTAAAAAGTCATAAAAACAACATACAAAAACAACAACATACAGTCTCCAAATTAGATACCACTACACATCCATTTATTATGGTTCAAAGGCAGCTCTAAACAGGTGGGCTTTTAGCCTTGATTTAAAGGAACTCAGTGTTTCAGCTGTTTTACAGTTTTCTGGAAGTTTGTTCCAGATTTGTGGTGCATAGAAGCTGAATGTTGCTTTTCCATGTTTGGTTCTGGTTCTGGGGACTCTTTCACGGAACTCTTTTAACCAGGTGACATACTAGCACATACACACCCACATATATGAACACACTTTTTTAAAATTATTTTTTATGTATTATATATACACTGTTTAAAAAAAATAAAGGGAACACTTAAACAACACAATATAACTCCAAGTAAATCAAACTTCTGTGAAAGCAAACTGTCCACTTAGGAAGCAACACTGATTGGCAATCAATTTCACATGCTGTTGTTCAAAAGGAATAGACAACAGGTGGAAATTATTGGCAATTAGCAAGACACTGTGGTGATTTGGATTTTTTCTGGGTTTTGTTTATTTTTATTTTAGTTCTTTGGTTTTTTGTTTTGTTTCTATTCTGTTATTTGGTTGTATTTGCCTTTTGTTTTTGTCTCATGTTCATGTTTCATTTCACTCTCCCCCAGTCACTCACTTGCCTATCAGCCACACCCATCTACGCCTGTCCTGACTCTGTAATCATTCCACCTGTTCCCACTCACCTCGTTATCCTCAGTGTTAAAAACCCGGTCACTCTTTCCATACCTCACTGGTCCATTGTTTGTTGTTAGTTGGATGTTTGTTTGTTTGTTTGTTTGTTTGTTTGTTTGTTTGTTTGTTGTTGTTGTTGCTGCTGCTGCTTCGCTCCGTGTTCCTGTCCTCTGAGTTCTGTTCTGTTTATGTATCTTATTTTAGTTCTTGTCTGGTTGCTGCCACGTCAGCTTTTTGTTTTCGTTTGTTTCTTTAGTTTAATAAATTAGTTTCTTTTCTTTAAAATGAGTCTGCGCACTGGGTTCCTCTCCGTCAGTTCCATGCAACATGACACTATGCAAAAACACTTTCCATATTTCTGAAAAATGGTTCTTCAAATGTAAGGGCTAAGAACAGTAGCGACTCCTGAGCATAACTATTAGTATGGTGGGCCTTCATTTCTTGAATCAATAGCCAGCCACACAAATGTTACAATTTCTGTTACATTTTTTTGTGAAAAAAGATAGACTATATGCTGTTTAATATTTATTCTATTTTTTATTTTTTGTGCACATAGTTGTTGCCTTTGTTGTCTCCCGGGGGTTGAGGTTGTGTCTTGTGAAAACAGTCCTGTCTAACAATTAAATCAGAGAAACAAATGCCTCCTGCACCGTCATCCACCTAAAACAGGAGGATTTTTATTTTATTTTAACTGAGTAACATTAAACAGACAGACAGGTACACGGCTTTCTGGATTGGATTTATTTATTCCTACAGAGTAATATTTATGCATTAATAATTGAAATTATCAAAGGTAAATGGTGGGGAAATTTCTGTGAAGTAATTCAAAAAAAATATAAAACTAAAGAAGTGATGCTGGCATATATAGTATATGAAGCCTAGGCGTAAATTCAGACTGGAAGACCTGCTTCAGCCTCACCTGCATCTNCTGCTGCCTGCAACATCCTTCAGCATGACCAGTTTGGCAGTGGGTCAGTAATGGTGTGGGGTGGCATTTCTTTGGAGGGCCGCACAGCCCTCCATGTGCTCGCCAGAGGTAGCATGACTGCCATTAGGTACAGAGATGAGATCCTCAGACCGCTTGTGAGACCATATGCTGGAGGGGTTGGCCCTGGGTTCCTCCTCATGCAGGACAATGCTAGACCTCATGATGCTGGAGTGTGTCAGCAGTTCCTGCAAGATGAAGGCATTGAAGCTATGGACTGGCCCGCTCATTCCCCAGACCTGAATCCGATTGAGAACATCTGGGAAATCATGTCTCGCTCCATCCACCAATGTCATGTTGCACCACAGACTGTCCAGGAGTTGGCAGATGCTTTAGTCCAGGTCTGGGAGGAGATCCCTCAGGAGACCATCCACCACCTCATCAGGAGCATGCCCAGGCGTTGTAGGGAGGTCATACAGGCAGGTGGAGGCCACATATAAGCCATATAATCAGGCTCTCCTTGAGAATGATTAGTAGCAGTAAAGCAACTGTCCTCCTCCAATTGGACACCCACAGCCAAATGTCATCTGGAAAAATAATGGCCTTCCCATCAAAAGCACTGATCATCATTACACAGTAGGCCCTTTGGTTTCTTATTGTGACTTTTTGTCCTGATAAGATTTGTTATGGAGTTGATGAACACGCTTGTCTGAACAAACACTTGAGTCATATCCATCTCCTTGAGGAGAGCCTGATTATATCTAGTCAGTATCTCTTAACCTTGTGCACAAGCTCAGGCTCTTTCCCCAACAGAGTGGTGCAATTCCAAGTCCCAAGAACCAGCTTAGGTAAGCTAAGGTCAGAGTGCCAAGGCCCCCACTATAGCACACCCTACCTGACCTGTTTGACCCCTCCAGCAGGTGGTGGGCCCACAGGAAGACCAAAAAAGGTTGCTTTACTGCTACTAATCATTCCTACAGTGACACTTCCAAGACTATGGTGAATAAAGGGAAAACACAGTTATGTGTTAATACACTTCTTTACTAGAGCTTTGAGTCCTTCTCTGGATAGTTAGCTAGTTCTTCAAACATGGGATAATAATAATAAATTCTGCATTGTGAGTAAATGTATGAGCGCATGTTTTATATATGTGGAGCACTAGATAAAAACAAGAATTTGGTTGCATGTCAAATATTTCATTTCAACTCTTCTGATTAAAATACCTGTCTTCCGATGTTTCATTTTGTTCATGGTGTCTGGTCTGACAGGACTCTGTAATTTTGATCCAGCTACACTTAACACCAGTTTTGTGTCTGTGCAGCGTTGCAGGAGGAGTTTGGTGCGGAACCCAGTGATGTGGAAGTGGCAGAAGGGGAGGTTGCTGTTTTAAACTGTGCTCCTCCAATTGGACACCCAGAGCCAAATGTCATCTGGAAAAAGAATGGCCTTCCTATCAACAGCACTGATCATCATTACACAGTAGGCCCTTTGGTTTCTTATTGTGACTTATTGTCCTGATAAGATTTGTTATGGAGTTGATGAACACGCTTGTCTGAACAAACACTTGAGTCATATGACTAGATGTTCGGACATTTGTCATGATATCTTATTTTTACAACTACAACAAGCTGGAGAAGTTTGACATTGGTGTGTTTAAATAAACAGTCCGTTATTTTGTTTAATGCCTATTTATTAACATGTGTTCCAATGTTGTTCTAGCCACCATAACTCCCTTTTAGGTCCTCTAATCTTGCAATAACACCGTAACATTAATTACACTACAGACTTGATTAAAAAAAAGGTCATTTACTAAGATACTCTGTATATACATATATATTAGGTTATCTGCTTTCATCCATTAATGTCTTCTTCCAGTAGCCCTCCCATCATAATTTCCTGGTTCCACAACATCTTATGCCAAAGTTGTTAATCCTGGTGACGCCCTAGCTGGCATGGCATCATTTCAATGTCTCTCGTTCATTACACAACCGAGGTTGCTTAAAAGTTGGTGGCAGCAGAGTTTTAACCCTAAGTATTTGATCCTTCCATACCAAAGTTGTGTGACTTCACCCCATCACCAACTTTCTAGCTAGAAACAACCCTACATGGCCAATTCAAAGCCAATTGCAAAACTCAGCATCAAGTGTGAGGAGAGAGCATTACCAAGGCAATGTTCAAACAGATAAACTTTACTGTTATTTTTGCAAATATTCAATCATTTTGAATTTGATGCCTGCAACACATTCCAAAAAAACTGGGACAGGGGCATGTCTACCACTGTGTCCCATCACCTTTCCTTTTAACACTCAATAAGCGTTTGTAAACTGAGGACACTAATTGTTGAAACTTTGTAGGTGGATTTTTTTTTCCCATTCTTGCTTGATGTACATCTTCAGTTGCTCAACAGTCCGTAGTTTCCGTTGTCGTATTTTATGCTTTATAATGTGTTACATATTTTCAGTAGGAGACAGGTCTGGTCTGCAGGCAGGCCAGTTTAGTACCTGCACTCTTTTACTACAAACCACGCTGTTGTAACACGTGCACAATGTGGCTCAGCATTGTCTTGCTGAAATAAGCAGGGACATGCCTGACAAAGATGTCGTTTTGATTGCAGCAAATGTTGCTCTAAAACCTAGATTCTAAAACCTAGATTCTAGAATAGCGCCGACTCAGAGTGGCAGCACGTTGGAGTAGCTCTGTACCTCTCGTTAAAATTTATTTTCTTTTTTCAAATTTCATTCTTGTTGTTCCTTGGAAAATAGTTTTTTTTTGGACAACTTTGATGCTGTGCAGCTGGATTGATTTTTTCCAATACTTTTTATATTGTACTCTTTTGTTATGATGTGTAACCATAGCAACAGGGTGGTTTACAACAGGGTGCAGCTGATTAACATTGCAGAAGCAGAAATAATACAACAACTGAAGCCAGAAATCCCAGAGGAATTGAAAAGGAGGCATCGTGGATCCAGAGCAGGAGCAAAGAGGAGAGCGAGAAGGAGGAAGTTCAAACCATCTCTGCCATCCATCATCATGGGCAACGTGAGATCGTTAGCTAACAAGTTGGATGAACTTCAAGCCCTGATAAGAACCCAGC
>NC_051442.1:25074481-25075780 GCF_001649575.2 Kryptolebias marmoratus
TCTGTTGTTGAGAGTGTCATCTCCTCTGCCATCAGCATCAGAGCCAGGGACCTAAAAAGGCTCAACAACCTGATAAAGAAGGCTGGTTCTGTTCTGGGGATGACTGTGGAACCTCTGGAGATGATGATGCAAAGAAGGATTTTGCATAAAATCAAGGAAATCATGGACAACTCTGACCTACGCTCCACCACTGATCTAATTCTTTTTAAATCAAATCTCAAAATTCATTTATTCACGTTAACTTTTAATATTCCTTTCTATTCCTGATTTTTAATGCTTTGTTTGTTCTTATGATTCTTTCCTGTGTTTTTGCTTATGTTTTTGTCTGCTTTAATGGTTTATTCCATGTCTTTCTACTCTTCTTAATTGTAAAGCACTTTGGTCACCTTAACAGGTTGTGTAAGGTGCTATATAAATGATTGATTGATTGATAAAAATAAATAAATATCTCTCCAGGTGTTTAAGAATACCCATCCATCTACAAACAATACACTGGCACTCAGCTATCTGAGAAGCTACAAGTTGGTGTTTAACTTTTTTATTTGTATTTTCACATATGGAGATGGTGTTTAGTTCTGGTATGCTTTAATATTTTGAATCAAGTCTGGGTCAAATTAAGTAAACAGAAAAAATATCTTATTTTAGTTAGTATTTTTCCTAACATTATTTTAGTTGATAATTTTATAGTAAAGTTACCAGTTGACAAATCCTATTTTGCTTTAGGTATCCTGCTACTAAAGCCTCTTAAAAGTGGTTTGTCTCTGTTTATGAGAGGGCTTTATAAAAAAATATATTAAAAAAAAGTATTTGGCCTTTTTTTCTCTTTTTCCTGTCGTACCAAACCCATACCAAAGAGTGACTTAATGTGTACCGTTACACCCTATCACAGTTTTACAAATTTAACTTTAGTAGTTTTTGTAGCTGTTTTTCTATTATACGTTTGCATACCTAATTGTAGGAATATAAAAATATTGTTAAATATTTTTTTTATTATGAACAAATAAAAACTGCCTTCAATTCCATTTGGCATCTAACATCTGTAGCAATAAACCTTACTGACTTTAGTGACAGTAATCTTGGTGGTGATCTCCCTGCTGTTTGCGTTGTGCTTGTGTTGCAGCAGCTGAGTGGGAAGCTGATCATCGCTCCTGCAGAGAAGAACCACTCTGGCTCTTATATCTGTGTGGCCCGAAACAGTGTGGGGGTGAGGGAGAGCAGAGCAGCTCGCCTGTCTGTACTGGGTGAGACAACATTAGGCTTATTTCTCACAGTTTCACTGTAATGTTGTATCTGATTTAC
>NC_051442.1:25075831-25083212 GCF_001649575.2 Kryptolebias marmoratus
ACACACACACACACCAACACACTCAGCTTCAGGGCAAAGTTGACAAATGAACCAACATTAAATAAGTCTTAGATCTCACACTTTCACCTTTTTGTCCTTCATCCCTCATTCTTTGCTCCGTCTGTTCTTTCAGTTTCTGCTTTTTTCTCACCACCACCCCACACACACACAAAAACAAGAATCCTTTCTAAACCAATCAACTCTCACATGTCACCCACCTCTAAATGAAGCATCTCTTATCTTTTTCTCAGCAAAGCCTGTGTTGGTGTTGAAGCCAGAAAATGTGTCAGTAAGAACAGGAGAGTCTGCTCAGTTCTACTGCCAAGTTAAAGGAGAACCTCCACCTGTTGTGACGTGGGGCAGAGAACAGGGGGTGCTTCCTAATGGCAGGTAAAGTACATGCTATACCTGACCAGTTATGTCAGCTAGAAGATTTCTGAAGCCTTAGAAACTAAATGTGAACCATTTATTACACACTATTAAATGTACAATATATGAGTATTAGAGAATATGTTTCAGTGTTGGAGCCTGTTTCTTTTGTTTTTACTGTGACAATGGTGATTTATTTTGTGTGAATACTGACTCAGTATTCACACAAAGTGTTCAGCTACCTAACTTTCAACAGTCAGGAGAGACAAGTCAGGGCAACACTCACTCATCTCTCAAACTACTCACAGGATAGAGAAGCCCAGTGGACCTCGATTAAACCAATGAGGATTCTGGAGGAATCCCCAGGGCAGACTAAGATCTGGTGGGAGGGATTATATATCCTTTCTGTTCTGGAACCATCTTGGGTTTTCCCAGAAGGGGCTGAAGGGGCTTACTGAGGGGAAGGATTTTTGGGTTTCCCTCCTGGACCTGTCTATGTTAGGGTTATTCTTCTTTTTAAGTAACTTTATTTGTAACTTTCAATTTAACATACAGTCAAAAGATAAAGTCAGAGAACAGAATATTTACAAAACATAAACAAAAAAGAAAATGTTCTCAAACCCTCTCAAAGGAGAAATGAAATCCATAGGTGACTAAAAGAAAAAAATCCTAGATGAAAGTGGTTTTGGATCTTCTCAAACAGCTATTTTCCATGTTCATAACAGCCTTCCTGTGTATGGAGTGGTAGACTGGGGGGAGAAAAGGGGGTGGAGGTACCTCCATATTGCATGCACATGTGTGTGGAAATTTCTAACTTGAGCAAGGCTACAAATTATTCTTAAAAAAGCTTGTACAACTTTATGAAATATTTATATTTTTTTACAAACTCTGTAAATGTTTCATGACATTCCATTCTACTGTGTCTTACTTTTTCTAACTGTAACATGGACAGCATCTCTTTGGTCCAACTATTAAAAGCAGGGGGTTTGTTAAATTTCCACTGGAGAAGGATGAGTCTCCGAGCTATTACACTGTTGCTTTAGCCTGATCCCAAAGATGTCTACATGAAGAGAAGGTGTTAGTGTTCTCCCACACGTGTGAAATAAAGTCAAGTTTTCCCAAAAGCTATTTAACAATTGACGATTCCAAAACATGTGACCTAATGTGGCTCGGAGGACCTGCAGGTATTGATGAGCTCAGCAGAGAAATAAGGGAGATGGCTGGATCACTGTCTAGTCCATATATATTTATTTCTATACTTAACAAGCTCAGTCTTATACCGCCAGGGGGAGTATTTCCCCTCAGACAGCCAAGCCAGATCAAAACCTTTTTGTCAGTGATGACTGGATTTTGTGTGCTTGGACCTTCTTCAGGTGAACCAGGAGTGGGAGAGCGACTCCTGGTGCTCCTCACAGCTGAGATGGTGCTGCTATCAGAACGACTTTCAGCTCAGCACTTTTAAAAAACTGAGATATTCTTGCTTGCCTTGCAGGTTTTTGCAACATATTATTTTTTTACACTCTCTGTCTGCTGTGTTTGTTCACCTGCATGAAGTGAAGTGAAATTTATTTATATAGCACTTTTCAGCAGCAAGGCGATCCAAAGTGCTTTACAACACAGAAACAAATACAGATAAAAACATCAAAATCAAATATAGAAATACAGGAATAAAAAAACATCAATCATGTATAATCTAAATGAAATATAAGTGTAAGGATTGGGTTTTGTTTTGTTTTCTTCTGGGTTTAATTTGCTCTTGTTTTCTTGTTTGTGTCTTGTTCCTCGGGCCTCAGTCATTATTCACTTCTCCTCTGTTTGCCCCTGATTGTCTGCCACGCCCATCTCCACCTGCCAGCTATTGTAATCACTCACCTGTGCCCACTTCCCATAGTCATCCTGTGTTTAAAACCTGGTCATTTTCTCTACCCCCTGCTGAATCATTGTTGTGTCTCTCATTCTGCTCCTTGCCTTGCCCTGTCCCTTGTGTTTGGATTTTTGTTATTGTTAGTCTTGCTGCCACGTCAGCCTTTTGTTTTATCTGTTTGTTTAAGTTAATAAATTAGTTTCATTTTAAGATGATTTTGCGTTCTGGGTTTGCCTCTGTCTCCCCTCGCCATGACAATAAGATAATCTAAATAAAATCATGAAACTAAACATATCTAAACATGAGCTAAAACAGTCAAAATAGTAGCTAAATAATCTAAATGAAATCATGATAAAGTTAAAACTCAACCAAACAACAATCAGGAATCTAACAATATCTAAAATATGGGCTAAGATAAACTAAACTAAATGTACAGGAAGGCTAAATAAGCAAACATAAACTGAAACATGATAATGCTAAACTAAAGGTACCAAGAGGGCAGGAGACAGAGAGAAAAAACACGTCTGCCTTCCACCAGGAGGTGGATGTTATAAAGACAGTTATAAAGTCGGCCTTCTATCACCTGAAGAACATTTCCAGGATATAAAGGACTAATGTTCCAGCAAGATCTAGAGAAACTCATCCACACATTTATCTTTGGTTGCATTTATTACTGCACCAGTGTCTTCACAGGTCTGACTAAAAAATCAATCAAACAGCTGCAGCTGCTCGTGTTCTCAGTAAAACCAGGAAGTTAGAGAACATCACCCCAGTTCTAAAATCTTTACACTGGCTCCCTGTAGCTCAGAGAATAGACTTTAAAATACTTCTGTTAGTTTATAAATCACTGAACAGCTCAGCACCACAATACATTAAAGATCTGCTGTTGTTGTATCAACCTTCCAGACCACTCAGGTCTTCTGGTTCTGGTCTACTCTGCATCCCCAGAACCAGAACCAAACATGGAGAAGCAGCATTCAGCTTCTATGCACCACAAATCTGGAACAAACAGCTGAAACACTGAGTTCCTTTAAATCACAGCTAAAAGCCCACCTGTTTAGAGTTGCCTTTGAACCATAATAAATGGAACATTGACCAACATATTGATGATTTTGATGATGGCACTCAACAAAATGTAATGTTTGTTACTAGTTTCTCAATTGGTGACAATATGTTCTTTTTATGACTTTTTATTTTTGTGTTGTTATGATAAAAAGCACTTTGAACTGACTTGTTGCTGAAATGTGCTATACAAATAAACTTGACTTGACTATGACATTTGTTTAATCCCACATGGATTGTCTATATTTTTTTCATAATTAACAAACTGCACTGAATCACAAACTGATCTCAGGCCTGTAGATAGCTCCTACCTGTATGATACGAGCACGTTCTCGCTTGAAGTAAGCTTCTTGTATTTTCTTCTCGTTCTTTGTGACGGTGTCTGCCTCTCCATTTGCCCTTCTTTTAAAATTAAAAATAGTTGGGATTTCTGTTGTCAAAAAGTCCTGCTTTTGTGGCGTGTGGCCAGTTGACTGCATTAACAAGGTTCGGAACTTGCGATACTCCTGGTTTGAACTTACATTAAAATTAAAAGCCTAATTAAATTCTAAATTGTAGGGCAACAAAATGGAAAGCATACCAAAGGAAGTGAATACCTTTAGAACCCACTGTATTTAAGAGATATGGTGTTTTCAACCTTTTGACATCAGTTTTGTGGTATTTCTTCAGGTATCTTATAAACCCAGAGCAGACTCTGCAGCTCCATTATGTAACAGTGGAAGATGCTGGGAAGTACATCTGCACTGCTTTCAATCATGTGGGTGTCATCTCTGCTGCTGCTCAACTCCTAGTAGAAGGTAACATGATGCTCATATACAATTTTCAATTTTGCATCAAATGATTTTACTGTTTTACTCATTCATACCAGTTGGAGTAAAGAGGCAATTGATTTAGTTCAAAGTTAATCCCAGAGCTGTGGCTCAGGAGATGCAGAAAAGGATTTCTGCTAGTATAAGCTCATGTGTGGATCAAAGGTAACAAAATAGATAGCTACTTTAGCCAAAAACAAACAAAAGAGAAAAAATGCAACTGCAGTGGAATATAGTCACAAAGGTCTCTTATTAATTTAGTTTCCTGAAATGGTATTTTGTTTACAATTCTGAAGTAATATTTTTTAAACTCTCTAAATGGTATTCTAAATATTTTTTGAATAATTTAGTCCAGGTTTGAAGTGTCTAGTTGTTGTAGTTTTTTTTTATCTAGAAAAGATTAAAGATGCTGAAGGTCGTGAAAAATTTGGTGGAATCGCCCTTTAGCCATTTCCCGAATCGGAAGCCAACTTTAGCTTTGTGCCCACACCGCACCTGCTGTTACCTCTGCATTTCTGCACGGGGGGGATTGGTTTGGCCCCATTCATCTGGATTTGCTCCTAGTTTGTCTGGCCTCACCTTTCGTGTCCAACTGAAGTTGTGCCATTGAAACTCAACAGAAAACTCAGCTACAAGGGGCACTACTTGCATGAATACTTTCGCTCCAACAAAGTTTTTTGTTGGAACAGGAAGACATTTGGTGGAAGCAAAGCGGACACAGTTTTCTCTGCGTTGGTGCGAGGTTGTACCGTTCACAAGGTCCAGGGAAAGACGCTAGACAAAAATGTTGTTTCAATGGAAGGCAATGGGAGGTTTATGCCCGGTCAGGCTTATTCACGCTATGTTGTCCCACATTGACATTCCCAAATGTTGGCAAGTATGCATGTAGTGTAGCACTTTTAGTCGTCAGTAAGATTATAAAAGCGCCATATAAATCTAGTTCTTTCACCATTTTTACCAAGTCTCTGCTTTACTGTGGGCCTGATGGTATCAACCATTTCTGTCTTGTACTTTAGATAAAGTGGAGATGAGTGTATTTTGACTAAAAAATAACACCACCTGAGCATGGTACTAAAACTTAGCAGCAAACTGTAGTTGCTTTACTGCTCCACCTAAGACCCCCTTCACTATGGATAACTACTATAAATGACTACCCTGTTACAATGTAAGAAGTCCAACAGAAAGTGGATGGTCTTTGCAGGGTCTTGACATAGTCTTCAGGGGTGTGTTAAGAACTCAGTGGGTTCCCAATTTTGCATGTTAAGTGTACACATTTTTTTTTTACCAAAGCACGTGTAACACTTGTGCATTACCTTTGATTTTAGCACTGTAGAAGGTTGCAGACTGGCTGTGAAGACATTTGATTCTACATATGCAATTTCAACTGGTTTTGTGAAAAATCCAAACAAAAAAAAAAAATACACTACATATAGAAACTGCTTCCTGTGTACACTTGAACTAGATCAGGCACACAGCTAGTAGAGCTTTACAATGATGTTAAGATGCATGAGTGACCCATTGTAGTTGTATGATTGACGTGTCTCAAAGGTACTGCACAAGTAGGGCAATACAGTATGGCTCAAATTTATCGTCATCTTAGTATCAGTGAGCAATATTACTATCGCAAAGGACTGCTTGGACTGCAATAAATCATTGACCATTATATTTAAAGTACAATGCATTCATGTTCTGCATGCTAATATTATATTTGGGAAATTCAATGTACTCTCACTGGCCTTGATTCCCACACCTGGTTTAGATAATAGTGATGACAGAAGAGAAAGTGAGGAGTGAGGAAAATGTGGATTTATCACTGTTAATACCATCACTGATATATTATTAATATTGTACATTGCAAGTTTTTCCAATATTGTACAGCCATATACACATTTGCAGGCATAACTGGGCCTGAGTTTGCTTGTCTATACCTGGATCCCTGCCGCCCGGGGTGGACAAGATCAGCTCTGATTTCCTCAAGGCTCTGGATGTTACTGAGCTGTCATGGTTGATATGCCTTTGCAATATCATGTGGAAATTGGGGGCAGTGCCACTGGATTGGCTGACTGAGATGGTGGGTCCTCTTTTCAAAAATGGGGGCCGGAAGGTGTGTTGCAATTACAGTGTAATTACACTCCTCAGCCTCCCTGGTAAGGTCTGTTCAGGGTTGCTGGAGATGAGAGTCTGGTTGATCATCAAACCTTCTGGTTTTGGAGGACCAATGTGGGTTCCGCTGTAGAACACAGGACTAGCTCTTTACCCTTGCTAGGGTCTTTCAGGGGAAATGGAAGTTTGCCCAACCATTTTGCATGTATTTTGTGGACTTGGAGCAGGCATTTGATTGTGTTACTCATAGTAACCTGTAGGGGGTACTCCGTGAAAGGAGAGGTCCCTATAGAACAGTGCAAGAGTCCGGTTCATATTGCTGGCAGTAAGTCTAAGATCACAAACTCTGGTTGGTGACCAAAAGAACCAAATCTCAGATACAGTTGGTCTAAATGGATTTTTTTGCAGGGTAGCTGGGCTCTCTTAGAGATAAAATGAGAAGTTTGTTTGTCCAGTAGACATTTGAATTAGAGCTGCTGCTCCTCCCCATTGAGAGGAGCCGGCTGAGGTGGTTCAAGCATCTGGTAAGTAAGCCCTCTAGAGGCTTCCCTAGGGAAGTGTTCTGGTCATGTCCAACTGGGAAGAGACATGAGGAAGACCCAGAAGACCCTGGAGAGACTATATCTCTCACCTGGCCGGGGAACAACTTGTAATCCTCCTAATAGAAGTAGCTGTAGAAAGAGATGTCTGGGCCTCTCTGCTCAAGTTGCTGTCTCATGACCTAATAAGCAGCAGATAATAGATGGATGGATGGAACATCATAGTGTATTTTTTTGTCCTGGTAGCATGGTATCTATGATGTGGGCCCCCACACACTAGCATGGGTTGGCCATTGAGATGGTGAAGAATTTGAACTTACTACAGTGGTCTTATACCTAGACTCTGGAGCAACCAAGTGCAGATAGGTAGGTAGGTAGATAGGTACACAGCAAATCCAGGAGGCCCAGATTAACACTGTCAGATTTGATTTCAACACTTTTAAAGTGTCTATATGGGTCCACACCAGAAAGTGTTAATTTAACTCTTTTTGGAGAGTTGGTACCTTAACTCTTATAAAATGTCAAATATCAAATCTGCTGGAGTTAATAATTTAACACTTACTAACAATAATTCAGTGTTAGATTTTAATATTAACTCTCACAGAGTACTTCTTTTAACTTCTTAAGAGTTATTT
>NC_051442.1:25083974-25096030 GCF_001649575.2 Kryptolebias marmoratus
CGTTGAGAAACCAGCTGATCAGATCCATATTCCTTAAAGTTTTGGAAAATATGTAAAAAGAGGCTTCGAAAAAGAAAGCAGGGCAGAGAGGGGGGGCAGTTCAGGAGACAAAGAGACAGAGAGAAAAGAAACACGTCCACCTTCCACCAGGAGCAGAAAAAAAATAAATAAATAGTTTTCTAGCATTATGCTAGAATTGAATGGTTTTCTAGTACGTATGTAGTTATGGTCTGAGAGAATCATACAAAGGTGGGTTGAGCTCTTGGGTGTACATGGTAGAATTGTTGTGGGAGCATGCGGCTGTTGTATAGTGTTGGGATGATGCTGGAGTGCATCTCAAGGTTTTGATGAGTGCTGAAAAACTGCTGCAGCATCATTATGATTTAAGCTATTACCTTAATGGGCTGCGACTGTTGAAGACTCACTTAATGCTGAATTCTTGAAAGCTGCACAATCACATTTATGTGGTTTTAAAAAAAATTATGTTGCAAAGTTTTTCAAAATGGCAACTTATTTTTGTGTGCACTGTTTGCAAAACTGTATTTTAGGCCCAGCACATTATTTCATTGCCCACCTCTCCCTACATTGTACCCACCTTGGCTCACTTTGGTAGCTGCTCCCACACCTTTTATTTAAAGCTGATCTGAAATAAAATATAACAAAAAATTGACATTTCATGTATGTTATTTAAGTAAAAAAATGTGAAAATTTATTTGTATAGCACATTTCAGCAGCAAGGCATTCAAAGTGCTTTACATCATAAAAACATCAGTAGAATCATTACAATCATCAAAAACATCATTACAATAATCAAAAACATCATTTAGTGTTTCGGCTGTTTTGCAGTTTTCCGGGAGTTTGTTCCAGATTGATGGTGCATAGAAATCGAAAAGCTGCTTCTCCATGTTTGGTTCTGGTTATTTAGTCAAACATATCCACATAACATTGCAGGGACCCATTTTTCTGACCTACAAGTTAAATAAACTGTTTTTAGGTTTTAAGTCAATCATTTCTGAAGTGGGTTATTTGTGGGGCTGAGTTCCGTCCTGGGTTCATAATGTGTGCTGTGTCAAAATACAGCTCTGAAATTACTGAAACCAAATTGATAAGGGTATGAGATAGTTTAAAGATGCCCACAACTCTCTGACTATTGAGAAAAGATTTTTCACACATTTTTTGAACATGTTCAAAATTCAAGTGACAAGACTGAGTCTCTGCGACTTGTGAAGAACTTAAGAACCCCTACAAACATTTCAAGACATTCTTGATGCTCCCTTGTGAATGCCATTCACAAACTAGTCTCCAACTTTTTCAAGCTAACGAGATTGTCAGGTCTCAGCACCCAGAGACTGAGGAGAAGTGAACGATGACAGAGGCACAGAGACAAGACAAAACATGAAGACAACAAAAGAAACAATAAAACGAACACAAAAACACAAAGAAAACACAAATCCTGACAAAGATACTGATTTAATATTACACTGAAGGAGTTTTTCCAAATTTGCTGCAATCCAGCCTTGATCTTATAGATTGTGTAAGTCATGTAAAGCTTCCAACCCACGTAAAAAGGAGCCTAAAGGATTTTATGCTGATTAAATTTTAGATGGGGCTGCAACGATTAGTCACAATAGTCAACTATTCGACTACAAAGAAGTTGTTCGTGCAGACTTCTATTGTTGACACGTTGCATACAGAGTTTTTAAAAAATGGCTCCTTTCCCAATGAATCAAACAAAAAGTGTTTGAAACGCACGACTGGAAGTATTGTCTCTATTGTTTGTCAAGATTGCACCGTCCTCTGACAAAGACAGATGTAAGACAAAGACAGACAGAGCACTAAAAGGTTAAAAATCAAAAACAAAGAAGAAGTTAAAGGTACATTGTGCATTGCAGAGTATTAGTATTAGAATTAAGGTTAACTTAGCACATATCTGTGTGGATCTGTGTGGATGGCACAGAAGGGCAAACTAACCAGTGCTCCTTGATCCCCAAAACAAATTGACGCACTTTATTCCTGTAAACTTTTGGGCTCGAGCCAAGTGGAGGAACCTTTTCTTTTAAAGATGAAATAAATAAATAAATAGAAAAATGACTGGGAACTAAAGCTAAGCTTGAGTCATAAAAAAAGAGTTTTAAGCTGGAATAAATAAAATATTTGCTTTTCTAGAGTCTGCCAGCCCTGAACAGAAAGACTTCCACAAAGAGCTGTCAGCCCTCCGAGTGGTTCTGGAGAACGTTTCCATCCTGACCACTGGATCCAACATTTCCCTGGTACAGTGGAAGGTAGGGAACAGTGATTCGGAGTATTCAAAAAGCCTGTTCAATATATCAAGTGTTTGATGTAAGTAGGGTTTTCTTTGTGACCAGCTTCAGTCCTTCTCAAACCAACCACATTACCTCAGTGGGTTTGAGGTTCTTTATCGCTCTCTGCCACCCATGAGCTCAGACTGGGCAGCAAAGAAGGTGACCCTACCAAGATTCCAAGTTCAGGTCGGTCCGCTAAAGAGAGGCTACAAGTATGAGTTTAAGGTTCGACCATATGGCAGCAACTTGTATGGAAGAGAGAGCAATACACAGCTCCTCATAGTCCCTGAAAAAGGTGAGGAAGGCCTTTATTTGGGAACATTATTGTGCTTTGTGCTTTAACATATTTTGATCAGTATAATTTCAGCCTTAGTATGGAGTTAATCTCTTTTTGCAGTGCCTGGATCTCCTCCTCAGGCTGTGGTCGTTACAGTAAACTATGAGCAGAATAACAGCATCCATCTGAGCTGGGAGCCTCCGCCTCATGAAAGTCACAACGGTGTCATTCAGGGATACCAGGTAATCAAAGATACCTGAACACACTAAGAGCAACATGCTGTCTGTCTTTTTTGTCACTGACAGTCATGTAGCATAAAACCTAAGAGGTTAATACTGTGCATCATAAACCTGACCTTCATTTCAACTTAGAATAAGCTGTTCAGTTTGCTAAAAGTGGCTAAACCATTTTAACTAGAAGCACTTGGAGAGTACAAACCTCCACCAAGGTCTACATTAAAAACATTGTAGGATCCGGGTTGTGATCTGGATCACCACCAAAATGTATTCACTTGTTTTTGTGAAACAACCCCACCATTTCTTTAAACTTTCATCAAAATCTGTTCATTAGTTTTTAAGTAATGGATGGACGGACAGACATACAACCAAACCAACCAACAGTACCAACAGCATAATCTTTTGGCTGAGGTAATAACCTGAGCAATCCTTAACCGTAGGCCTTTTCAAAAGGAAACATTTTAAGTCTAATCTTAGAAGAGGAAATTGTGTCTGCTTCTGGAATAGATGCTGAAAGCTGATTCTATAAAAGAGGAACCTGACAGCTGAAGGCCCTGCCTCTAATTTAGTCCTGGAAATATTAGGAACCACAAGTAACCCTACCGTCTAAGACCTAAGTGCTTTACTGGGATAGTCTGAGACTAGTTGATGGGACTAGATGAACAAGCATTTTAAATTCAACTAAAGAGAAGTGGTTTCTCTTGCCTGCTGAAGACAGCAATCTGGCTGCAGCAATTTGAATTAAGTGATTTTTTTTCAAAGAGCCCTTGGTACAGCCAGGTAATAAGGAATTACAGTAATAAAGTCTTAAATAGGGGTGTCCAGTACTAGTTTTTTCAGACCGAGTAGAAGTTTGAGTACTTTGAGTACTTGCCGATGCTAAGTAACGATAATGAGTAGTTAATCAGTTAGTACTTCACACATTACACAATGACTTTACAAACACATTTCTTTTATTTAATCACAACAAACCATCTGCTTTCTTAACATAATCTGTGTTTATCTTAAAACCTCTCCAAACTGTAGATACTTTCTTTTAACACGTTGACCACAACACTTTTTTTTGTGAAACCAAAACAAAACAAACAGAAATTTTTCACTATAATGAAATAATGAAACAAAGATTGCATCCTTAGTTAGCAGAAACATTTGCTTCATAGTTTACTATCTAAATAAAAGACACACTCTAAAACAACCAGCAGCTATTGAAAATTTACAATGATTATAAGTAAGTATGGGGCGAGTACACAGTTAAATACAGACGCCATAGTGCCACAACTCTCAATGAACACCAGCAACATCCAAAGTGCTACTTAGTGGTGCTGGCAAAACATCTTACATAACCTGAAACAGAGAGGACATCAAACATGCAAACATAACAACTGCCACAAGATGATGCTGTATCATAAGATATGGACTGTGACAAACAGATGATATTCAGAGAACAGTCACCAAGCATAAAAGCGGAATCGGTCCGAAGTATCAGGGTGCTTTTATTAGAGCGAGTATGAGTATTTGATGCTGGTATCAAACTCGATGCCAATACCAGAATTGGTATTGGGACAGCACTAGTCTTAAAGTAAGATGATCTTATTTCTTTGCAGCCACCTGAGATAAGATAGTTTTGGTTTAGCAGTGTTACATAATCGGAAGAAATCAATTAGTCACTTGTTTAAAATGTGAATCAAAAGTTTTGACCAAAGATAATGCCAATATTCTTCACTTGAAGCCAAAGTGATGCCATCAAGAAAATCTGGAAAGTGTGCAATGTTACTGAGATTGTTTGGTCTACATACAATGATTTCTGTAAATACTAAGTAAGTAATAGCCATCCAGGCCTTCACCTTCATTTGGGAGGTTTGAAATTTATCTAATTGGTTTGTTTCAAATTGTTTCATGAACAAATAAAGCTGCATGTAATCAACAAATTTATACAATGATTTTTAATGATATTGCTCAAAGGGAGCATGTATATACAGAAGAGAACCAGTCTGAGTACAGAGACCTGGGGAATTTCATGAGTAACTTTATAAACAGAAGACATTATTTACATGAACAAAGTGACAAATATGATTTCAACCAGTCAAGTGCATTTACTTTGATCCCAATGACTTCCTCAAGTCTGAAATAAAATATCATTGTTGCAACTGATGTTGTCAAAAGCAGCATCTTGTAAAACAAGTGTGGACATGAGGCCTTTGTCTGATGACTCTGATGTCTTAATGACTTTCAACAAAGCTGGTTTTGTTTGAAGACACCCACACTCACAACCTGCACCCGTACACACAAACTGCACATGAACCAAAACAAGCTGTGGGAGCAAGAAGAGTCTACCCACAATGAAAATTTGAAGTTCCTTCATGGCTTGATCTTGACTACCACATTTGGTAGGTCATGTCTACTTGTGTTACTCTGTTCCATCTGGTCAGTAGAAGTAGCCTCATGGCTACCAGTCATATTTACAACACAAACTAACATAAGTCTTGTAACAGTAGATTCACCAATCTGGGGTTAGATGGAAGGGTCCATGGAACCTCCTAGTACAGGGGACTGTCCCATATTTCTGTTACTGGCAACAGAGCTAATCCAGCCACCTCTATCTTCAGGCAGCTCAGGTGTAGTGAAGTTATTCACTTTACAATAGTAACAACTTTCAAACACTTGCATTTTGTGTAGACAAATATATATAAAAAACTGAGTTAAAGAACAAGTGACATGAACCCAAAATAAAAATCTGCCAACACTTACATTGTGTGAATACTTTGAGAGTTTAAATTACTCAGTTCCTCAGTAACAGTCAATTATGTGACCAGTTACACGTAAGACTTGAAGTGCAGATCAGGAGAGCAGCACAGCATCCACAACGTCTGGCAATGAGGTGGCCTGAAGCTCCAAAGGGTCAATGTCAATGTCAGTTTATTTTTAGATCACATAAAAAGCAAAATTGACCAAAGTGGTTTACAACTGAGTCACACAAAAAGGTAGAATAACAATAATAATAAATTTAACTAATTAACCAAAGTGCTTACAGTGGATAAAAATAAGTAAAATATATAATACACAAGGAATAAAACAGGCTAAAACACAAAGATAATAGAATTAAGTAAAAATAGAAAATAAAATGTCACACTACTGAGTATTAAAAGCCATGTTGAACATATATGTTTTTGAGCCTTGATTTGAAGAGGCCGAGGTCAGAGGTCAGAGGTCAGTCTTAATTCAGCTGGGAGTTTATTCCAGAGTCTAGGAGCTGCCGTGGAAAAGGCTCGATCACCCCAGTGCTTATATTTAGACCTGGGCTCTTCCAACAGGCACTGATTTGATGCCCTTAATGCATAGACACGAACAGTTAGAAGGTCACATAAATTCAATGGGGTCAGACCGTTAAGACCTTTAAAAACAATGAATAAAAGTAATAAAATTAATTATCAAAAAATTTTATTTTTGCTGTTCAGTTTCAGCCTAAACTGTCAGTACGAATCTCTATCTGTGCACTAATTCTTTTCTTAATAAGATCCACAAGACAAAAATCAGACTGAAGCAACATTTATATATCGATGTAGTTATACCCAGTGCTGTAAGATTTTAAACATACAGATTGTCAAAAACCAAATTGAAAAGTTCCTCCATCTTTATCCACCACATTTAGAAGCTGATCAATAGTTGTTTTCCTTTTTCAAATTTAACTACAGTACAATGTTTTTTCAGAGATAGATTTTCAGTGTTTATAATTTATTCTAATGAATATAGATTCAAGTTTTAGTTGAATCATTACATTTGACCAGATCTCATTTTTTTAATAAATTCAAAAAAATTCTTTGGAAAACTGAAAAATATGCTTGAAAACTTAAAAACACTAACAGGTCCATCCACTTACAGTAATGTTCAGACAGCTGCTGACTTGATGTGACTGTTCATAAAAATAATACTTTTTAAACTTTATTGGGTGGTAATTTTAACTCAACTTTTTGTTTTAATTTTACTTTCTTACTTTGCATTGTTTCCCATCATAACTTTAAAAAACAACATGAAACCCCTACCATGGAGTGAATTATCAGCTAATGTATAACTGTAGTATAAATAGACTATAATTACAGTTTTTAAGAAATTATTTATATTTTTCATCAGGATGTGTGTTTTAATTAGACCAGATCCTGTCCATATTATTTATTTTATGGCATGTTTTTAGATTTGAGTTTGAGAGTTAATGATATTTATAATGTCAGGTCATGTCAGGTTAAAGATTTTACTTTACTAGTTACCAGCTGCTACAGAGCTAACCCAGATTAGCAATGTCAGGCTCTGATGAATTTTGATTTATTTTCACAAACCTTCTTATTAACCTATAAAAACCTTGTTTTAACATACAAAACAACCCATTTTTTTAAAACTCACCACCACAGGCTGCAGGTCTGAGTCTCCCTGAGCTAACACAGCTGGCAGCAGAATGAAGCAGCTTCCTTCTTCTAACTTGGAGCCAGAGTGTCTCTTAAACACGGCCAGGACTTCCAGGAGGTTATTTCCTTATTTTTAGTTCAGCTTTAGCAGAAGTTGGGGTGGAGGTTTAGCTGCCCATTAACAAGTGACATGCAAGTACATGTCTTCTAAGTTTCCATCCACTCTGGCAGATGAAGTGGCATCCTGAGTAAAGACTGACTGGTGGGGAACCGATCCAGGAATGATTTTGTTTATCTTAAAAAAAAATTACTCTGTAACAGATGTAATTTTAAATGTAATTAAGTACAGTTCTTGAAATAAAACATAGTCAAGTAAAAGTAAACATAGAGATTGAATTAAATACCTATAAAGTACAAGATACACAAAATGTACACTCAATTACAGTAATGCAAGTAAGTGTAATTCATTACTTTCCACCTTTTCCTACACACCTGCTAACTTGACTGCACCCATAAATTCTGATAGTGGTGGGAATGGGAGAAAACATGGTACGGTGTTTCTTGTGAGGGGTAACTCCAGATTGTTAAAGTATTTGAAAAGAACACCAGTGAGATTTTTTTTTGTTTAAAGATGTGAACTGTTTTTTTTTTTAGGTGTGGTGTGTGGAGTCTGATGAGCAGCAGTACCAGAACTGGACTGTGGACAGTGGGCAACACAACCTGGACATCTCTTCTCTGAAAGCAGGGAAACATTACTCGATCACCATGGCTGCAGTGAATGGAGCAGGAGTGGGCATGCTTAGTGACCCTTATGGATTTGTCATCAGTGAGACTAGCAGCTGTTTGCCTCTTATTTTCTGTCTGTGTTTCTGTAAAAAACTGCATCATTTGTTCTTGTTGTTCCTTAGACCCACAGTTAGGAATCCCCCCAGAGACAGATGGCAACAGGCAGAATCTGTCTGGTGTGCTGGACCTGCTTCAGGACCCAGTGTTGATTGGCAGCATTGGTGCCATCCTGTGGTGTGTTCTGATGGCTGCAGCTGTTTGCCTCTTCAGACGTAGTATGAGTGCTCTGTTACCTCGACATGGCAAGGCCAAAGGTTTGAGTGCAGAACATTTTAGTGTTCCCCATTTCTGATTTTTTTATTTAAACAAATCTGTTTTATATGTTTTGTTTATGTTGTTTTCTGCAGGTCTGCATAGATTAGCCAGTGAAGATCTGATCATAAAACACAGGTAAAGAACAAGTCTTAGCAGCATTGTTACATGTTAGTGTGAGTGTAGTGAGAAGACAGCAGAAAACAAATTTATAACTTCTGAGGAATGTTCTATGCTAGTAGGTGGTTTGTTCTATAAAAGGAGTTCTGATTGAGCAGCATGATGTACAACCCCTGGCAAAAGTCATAGAATCACCACTGATGGAGTGGTGATTCTATGACTTTAATTTTGTATAAAAAAGAAATTCAATCACAGACATGCCACAAAACTATAATTTTTCAAAATTCTAAGTTTCTGGCATTAAAAAAAACAGTTAAAACAAAGAAAGAAATATAATAATTGTAGTCAGTCACAGTTGCTTGTTTTAGATAAAGTAAATATGGAATCATGAGCAAAACACTGTGGCATTAATAGTTTGTTGCACCACCTCTGGCTTTTATAACAGCTCTAATTGTCTTAGGCATGGACCTAACCAATGACAAACGATATTCTTCATAAATCTGGCTCCAACTGTCTCTTATTGCTGTTGCCAGATCAACTTTGCAGCTTAGAGCCTTCTCATGAACCATTTTCTTCAATTTCCACCAGAGATTTTCAACTGGATTGAGACTGACAAAGCATGCCTTTCTAGAACGAAAATTTGCATGTTCGTTATCCTGTGGCAATATGCATTTTCATCTCATAAAAAGACAAAATATAAAAACAAAATCTTATAAATCTTTAAAAAAAATGAAATCAACATCAACAAACATCCCTTTAACTGATGGAATAGGAAAAAGTGTCCAAAATTACAATGTAGACTTATTGAGTATTGTTGGTAAAAAAAAAGGTAGTTCTCGCACCAAAATAATAGACAGGGACTCGATTCTCATTTCAGCCTATTCACGGGGGATTTATTGACACAACTTATCTTCAGAAATACCCCAGAAATCCCAAAGTATCTTTGAGACTGGCACGTATTCATACAGACAAAATACATTGGTGTGTATTGCATATTTCTGACCCATTACATAATGCCTACGACACTTACAGGAAACCAGCCTAGACAGCTGTGTCCGCTCGCCCCATACCGAACACAGTCCACTCAGAACAAACACCCTGTTTTCCAGGAACTGTCTTATCACTCACAAACCCACTGTTCTGGGAAGTTCTTGTGGCGAGAACAACTTAACACTCTTAACACACAAACATAACTCCTGTCCCCCTTCCTCTTCCATAACTGGTAAACTTTGCAACCTCTCTGCATCCTGCTTCACAGTATGTAATGACTGCCATTTCCACAGTGCCTTACCTGACATCACACTTTCATCCAGTCAACCACAATCCATAATTGCTTTTCTTTAGCACACAGTCACCTTGTTTTGTTCTGTTTGGGTGTGTGGATAAAAAAAATGATATCATGTAATGAATGTAAACAAACATTTCATATTAGTGGATGAAAGGGGTATTATGACTACTTGTAAAAGGGGATTTTTCACTTTAGCTGAACTGGGCAATTGAGCAAATATGGGTGATGAAGACATGATTTGATTGCCTCTGGGGTCCATGCACATTCTGATTATGAGTGCTTCCTGGAAGCTGATGGGTTTGTGGGTCACAATCTGCACAAATCATGAGCCCTCATGTAGATATTTACACCCTGCTTTGTAAGGAATTAGACAGATCCAAAATTTCAACCAAGCACAAAGTGAGATTGACAAAAAGTTTGAAAAACTCAATATGGTGGAATAACTGGAAACTGCTAACAATAGGACCAGGAACAACTGGGGAAAGAGAGAGAAACAGGTTAGTGGCTGCTGAGGACTCAAGAGTAGATAGGTAGTGAGAATTAAAGCCACTAACCTTTTCAGAACCCCAAAGGGGCACGGGACCCTGAGCGGCAGTTTCTTAAGTCTGGGAGTGCTGTCTAGAGAGAGCTGTCATGGTTTTAGAAAAGTATTTGACCCACATGCAGAGACTCTCAGAAGGCAGAATGAATCATAAAGGTTTATTGTAAAATGAGGAATGATTATGAGTCTTTGTTCTGGGAGACTTGAGACTGATGAAGAGCGACCAGAACACTGAAACAACAGCCAGAGAAGGTGAGTCCTTTGAGATGGTGTTTTAGACAAGTTTGGGTGGAAGAATGACTTACAGATGGAGGTGAAGGTTGTAGGTCCGCCAGGAAGAGAAGAGTGGAACCTTTTAGTCCTTGCAGGTGTCCAGAGGGAGCCAGCAGCCAGCGGAGGTAGAAGGTTGGAGGTTAGAGAGTGGACAAGGTTTGCAGATTGGCGAGTCAACGAGAGGGGATTGTGATTGTCAGTCGTGGGTTAAAAACCGGTCTTTAGACAGAGAATGCAGAGGTCTCGGGAGGCGACGGGAAACTGAAGGAACTGATGTCTGGAGATCAGAAAGGGGAAACTTGGAGACAAATTCAAAAGGGTTAAATCGAGGCAAACGAACTGCACAGAAGACTCAGAAGTCATCAGGTAACTCAAGTAGAGCGGCTCAGAGTACCATGTAGGTTAACACTCAGGCGTCGAAGGGCTGACAATCCCCTCCTCTTATCCTGTGACTGATGAGTCTAATGCAGTGCAGGTGCGATCAATCACCAGCAGGTCGAACCTCCAGCAGAGGCTCCACGGCTCCCCCTGGTGGAGAAAAAGAGAACCCAAACCCCTGCTCCCTAACAAGAGCGATGACATCACAATGGGTCTGAGGCAGACAGAGGCTGTCAGCTTTAATCGCTGCGTGAGACAGGCTTGCAGAAGCGGCAGGCTGGATCTTGAGACAGGTGGGGGTTAAACACAAAAAGGCAGAACTAGGCAGACAAATCTGTGGGCAAAGCGAGGGATGGTGGTCGTGAGACACAAATGTGGTAGTAATCCAGAAGGGCAGAATCCGATGAGGCATTCGTTCAAAGATGCAGATTTTGTATCTTCTGCTTTTATTATTGCTTTTTTGTGTACTTTTGTTGCTGTCTCTTGACCAGGTTGTCATTGTAAAAAACTGGTTCTGAATTGACTTACCTGTTAAATTATTATTAATATTATTATTATTATTATGTTAAATTAATGGTTATTATTATTATTGTTACTGTATTATTAAAATAACAGCGTGTATCTGTAAACTTGTATGATAGAGTACATGTAAAATTGGGCTGATTTTGCTCACAAAAAAATCCTAATTTTGTAAGTCCTCAGCATTGTTTCCACAGCCCTGTCCCTTTAAGATTACTTTAGCAATATGGCGTCACTTTCAGCGCACATTGGCCCAAGCCTTCATAATGGCGTGTCATGTCTATAGAATATTCGTCATTAAGGGCTGTAATGCAGCAGAAATCAAAGGGAAGGAACATGTAACAGGTTAAGTCCACAGTTTTCTTAGAACTCCTTGCTGCAGCTTTAACAACAAAAGTTCACTTTCATTCCATTCCATCCTCTTCCTCTTATCCGGGGTCAGGTTGCGGGGGTAGCAGCCTAAGCAGGGAGACCCAGACTTCCCTCTCCCCAGCCACTTGGGCCAGCTCCTCCGGGGGAATCCCAAGGCGTTCCCAGGCCAGCCGAGAAAAAATAGTCCCTCCAGCGTGTCCTGGGTCTTCCTCTGGGCCTCCTCCCGGTGGGACATGCCCGGAACACCTCACCAG
>NC_051442.1:25096427-25106427 GCF_001649575.2 Kryptolebias marmoratus
CATCATTCGTGAACAAGACCCCGAGATACTTAAACTCCTCCACTTGGGGCAGGACATCTTCCCCGACCCGGAGAAGGCACTCTACCCTTTTCCGGCTCAAGACCATGGCCTCGGATTTGGAGGCACTGATTGATCCTCATCCCGGCCGTTTCACACTCGGCTGCGAACCGCTCCAGTGAGAGCTGTAGATCACGGTCTGATGAAGCCAATAGGACCACATCATCTGCAAAAAGCGGAGACGCAATCCTAAGGTCACCAAAACGGATCCCCTCAACACCTTGGCTGCGCCTAGAAATTCTGTCCATAAACGTTATGAACAGAATCGGTGACAAAGGGCAACCTTGGCGGGGTCCAACTCTCACCGGAAACAAGTCCGACTTACTGCCGGCAATGCGCAATATTGCAGAGTCGCGTTGACCTACAGAACCCTACAACATCCAGAGCCTTAAGGAACTCCGAATGAATCTCATCCACCCCCGGAGCCCTGCCACTGAGGAGCTTTTTAACCACCTCGGTGACCTCAGCACCGGAGATTGGAGAGCCCGACCCAAAGTCCCCAGGCTCCGCCTTCCCAATGGAAGACATGCCGGTAGGATTAAGGAGGTCTTCGAAGTATTCGGCCCACCGACCCACAAAGTCCCAAGTCGAGGTCAGAAGCACACCACCCTCACTATAAACAGTGTTGGTGCTGCACTGCTTTCCCCTCCTGAGACGCCGTATGGTGGACCAGAATCGCCTCGAGGCCGTATGGAAGTCTTTTTCCATGGCCTCTCCAAATTCCTCCCATGCCAGAGTTTTTGCCTCACTTCATTTTCATATAGATTTAAATTATGACCTGAAAAATAGCGTGTAAATATTTGTTTTTTCATTCACAATTTTGTCTTCTAATAAAACCTCAAAACCACCTCAAATACTTACGTTTTCTTTAATAGATGTACTTTTGTTTTTCCATTGACTATTCTTAAAATTATATTATCTACTCTTTTTTTAGGGTGGCCGCTACAGATTCTCCATGGATCTCTGGAAGCTGGAGACCCCCCTTCAACAAGAAGTACCAGGACCTCTGGGCCCAGAACCAGAAACTTTCAGGAATTAGGAGCACCAGTAAGTATTCATTATACAATTTTATACAGATTTCTGGAGTCAAATCTGATTAATATAAAAAAGGTGAAACAAAGAGTGTTTTGAAGCTAACATAAAGCGGAAGAAAGTCATAAAACATGGTTGTTTTCAGAGACTTCCATTAAAAAAATACACTAATTACTATTTATAAATGAATAATAAAAGATTGAAAAAAGTACGAGGAGGGCCTCTTCAGCGTTTTCCGTGATCACTTGGAAGTGTGACGTATCCAGTGCCAAACACAGAACGGCAAACAAGGCAATAGCAAATACGGAGAGTGTGGGGGTAAAATGGTACAATGTGTTAAAATTAATTGTGTAAACCAACCCAAAACTCCAACAACTGTGTCATTCTTCACCTGGCCAAAGGGCAAGAAAGTTTCATGGATGTTGTTAATTTTGCCCCTGTGTAAAAATTACAACCCAAAGTCCGGTGACTGACTGTGAAGTTAGCTTTTTGTAGAGGACTACCTGCGGTTGGCCAAAGCTTGCTTTGGTATCTTCTACTTCAATTCTGGATTTTGACACAGAAAATCTAAATAAAAGTCATTAACATTTTAAATCAAAGAAACTGACCACTGGAGTGTTTTATGATAGTGTTTAACTAAAAGAAAAACATAAAAGGCCATAGGGTCACAAAGTTTTTGACAGATCAAAAGTTATTGTGACATGACACTAAGTTGAATATTCTGTTGTAAAATCTGTAAAAAATCATAAAACCCAAATTGTGTAAGCCCCATAAAAAAATTCAAAATGCCAGTTCAGACATGTGAAGTCCAAATTTTTGTGATATGTTTAAACTTTGAAAAGTTGTTTTTACTGTGAAGTATGTCTGAGCTATTAAGATATATATAAAACTGTAATTATAGAGAAGCTAAAACAGTACCTCTGTGCTGTCCTTCAGTCCATCACTTTCTAGCCACTGGTAGGATTTGTTGATATCAGCCACTTCCTCAATCTGCCAATAGTACATGCCGTGCAGGGGCTTATCGTTCCATGAATATTCCTCTTTCTCATCTTCCACATTGGGTTTCAGCTGCCTGAGACATTCACTTAGCCAGCCCCCAATGATGATTTGCTTTGTTCCTGATGTACTCCAGGGTCTTGATTGTTTCATCCTGTATAGTTGCTCTGATGCTCTTTAGTCCTCTTCCTCCCTCTTTCTCTTATTGCACAGTCTCAGGGTGCTGGACTTAGGGTGAAACCCTCCGTGCATTGTGAGGAGCTTTCGAGTCTTGATGTCAGTGGCTTCTATCTTCTCCTTTGACCAGGTTATTATACCAGCAGGGTATCTAATGACTGGCACTGCATATGTGCTGATGGCTTGGACTTTGTTCATACCATTAAGCTGGCTCTTCAGGACCTGTCGTGGGTATTTGGTTGTCACCTGCCTTAGGTATTTAGTATTGGCTGACTTTGTTGCAGCCTCATTCTGGTTGCCATTTGTCTGCAATATACTAAGGTACTTGTATCTGCACTTGTATCCTGGACATCTGCAATGTTGCCTTCTGGTAGTTTAGTCCTTTTCAGTTGTGATCATCTCTTGGAGAATATTCAGCTGCACTTATCAAGTCCCAATGACATACCAATGTTCTTGCTGTATATCCTGGTGAGGTGGATGAGTGAGTCAGTGTCTCACTCACTTCTGGCATACAGTTTGATGTCATGTAGAGGAAGTGACTGATGACTGTTCCACTTTGGAACTGGTATCCATAGCCACTGTTTGCAATCATCTGGCCGAGGGGATTTAGACCCATACAGAATAGGAGTGGGGACATTACTTGAAGGCTTGATTTTATAGCCAAGTATGTCAAGGATCACTGTTGCTGTGGTGTATACCAGCTTATTGGTCTCTGTGATGGTGTCAGTAGGGATACTAAGCAGTGCTGCATTCACATCATCTAGCAGACTTTCAGAGGGTATACTTTTTCCTTAGCCTTGGCAAGGGGTGCAGGTCATAGTTATCTAGCTTGGTCACACGCTTACTTCTTAGGTCAGCTGCCCTTGTATTCAATTCCTCAGGGCTCAGTGGGGCTTGATACCCCATGGTATTGGATGGTGGGGATGATAGTATCTCCCCCCTGACCTGTCATCCTGGCTCCCCCTTGCCATAGCATCGTTGTTGTACCTCATCAATTTCTAGGTGTGATAGCAGGTTTCACTCTCAAATGTTGGAAAACTGGATTCAAAGTTGTTTCATGGTCAATTTGTATGATGGGTACCTATGTTTCCATAGATCCCACTTCCTTTCCATAAAGCCTCTCTCTCTAGGCTTGCTCATATAGTAGCATTCCAGCAGTGTTGAGTTCTCTGCCCTTGTCCATGAATGTCTTGTTCCAGTAGCCCATTTCTCATCAGAATGTCCTGGTTCCCCAACATCTGATGCAAACCTTGTTAATCTGGACAACGTTCAAGCCAGCATGGCATCATTTTTATGTCTCTCGCTCATTGTGTAACCAAGGTTGCTCAGAGGTTGGCACCAGGATTTGAACCCTCAAAGCCCTGATCTTTATACCAAATAATCCCAAAATCAAAGTGGGAGACTCCTCCTAAGGTGGTGGAGAATGGCAGGGCTAAGATACTGTGGGATTTCCAGATACAGACTGACAAACAGGTGATGGCTAACCAACCAGACATTGTGGTGATAGATAAGACACAGAAGAAGGCAGTGGTGATAGATGTAGCAGTCCCAAGTGACTGTAACATCAGGAAGAAGGAGCACAAAAAGCTCAAGAAATACCAAGGTGGTGGATTGTCTCCTGAGGGATCTCCTACCAGACCTGGACTAAAGCATCCGACAACTCCTGGACAGTCTGTGGTGCAACGTGACGCTGGTGGAAGGAGCGAGACATGATGTCCCAGATGTGCTCAATCAGATTCAGGTCTGGGGAACGAGCGGGCCAGTCCATAGCTTCAATGCCTTCATCTTGCAGGAACTGCTGACACACTCCAGCCACATGAAGTCTAGCATTGTCCTGCATGAGGAGGAACCCAGGGCCAACCACACCAGCATATGGTCTCACAAGGGGTCTGAGGATCTCATCTCGGTACCTAATGGCCAAGGAAGGCAGAAGCAGACATTATTGTGGACAAGACACAAATAAATAAGAATAACAAAAATAAACATTAAATATTTATAAAAATACTAACTATTTGACAATAAAGTGCAATAGTTATGACAATACCAATTTAAAAATAAAAAGCAATGACAATCAAAATTTAAAAACACTTGCACTGTTGACAGGATTTTCGATGTTGATTTTTTAAAATCAAGCAGAAAACATTCAGTGAAACAAGTTCCAACAACTTTAGCTCATCTTGCAAAGCATTCCAAGTAGAGGGGCCAGAGAAGCTTAAAGCTTTCTTTCCCTTTTCTGTTCGCACTGTTTTAAATGCCTTGGATAAGTCAATGAACAGAGCAACACAAAATCGTTTGGAATCAAAGGCCTCAAACACATAATCTAAAACTTTTAAAGCAGCAGTTGCAGTGGCTTGGTGCTTCCTGAATCCTGACTGAAGAGGATTTAAAAGATTGTGTGTTTCTAAAAATTCTTTCAATTGATCAGAGGCCAGTTTTTCACATAATTTAGCCAGAATACATTATTTTGAGAATGGCTTGTAATTATTCATAATTGAGGGTTCACCTCCTTTTAGCAATGGAAGGACAAATGCAGCTATTCAAACTTTAGGAACTTTGTTTTTGTTGAGGTTTTAAATAAAAATGCAATTTAGAGGCTCAGCAATGAAATCGGCAGCCACTTTTAGAAAAAACGGATCCAAACCATCAGGACCAGCCAATTTTTTTTTAAATCCAATTTTTGCAGCACAGCATGTACCTCAGGGACACACAAGTGAAAAAAGTGAAAAAAACAACAGAAGGAGGACACCTAACAACAGCAGGAACAATATTTAAAACAATATTTTATTTTTTTCACTGGTAAATCACTGGTAAAAGAATTAAATAAATTCCCTGCCGTGATGAAATGTTTGTTAAAATAATTTAACATGGCACATTTATCAGTCAGGTTAATAGAATCTTTAACTTAAAACTTGGGCATTTCACTAGAAGACACCACCAGAAACAAATCTCACAGTATTCCAAAATTTCTTAGGATCATTTACATTTTTGGTGGTTTCAGATAGGTAAAATTCAGATTTAGACTTCTTTATTAGGGAGGCACATTTGTTGCTCCATTTTTGTTTTTCCTGCTTTAACCCATCTCTTTCCATGTGGAGATTACCAATTTCAGTGGAAAACCAGGGATTATTTTGTCCCTTTATCCTAAATTTACATAGCGGAGCACATTTACAAATTACCTTCAAAATTCATCATGAAAACAATTCCAGAGTAACTCAACATCATCAAGGAGAGAGATTGCCAAACAAATCATGTAAAAAAAACTGCTCATCAAAATATCATTTAAAAAAAATTGTGGTTTAGTTTTGGGGAGTTTGGCATGTCTACAATTGTCCCTTAGATCATTCCCCAAAAACACCAAAGTCAGTATACTTGTGAGGGGGATTTGTTATTATTAGAGCACCACAGCGGAGTAAACTTTCAGCGGAAAGATTCAAAAATGATAAGACGACTTTGCAACAAAAAATAAAAATGACTGAACTTGACTATTAGGAAGCTCTTGATGATGTGTATTGTGAGAAAGATGAAGAAATCAAAACTAAAAATGGTGGTCATTATACAACAGGTCTTGTAAAGACAATCATGGAACTAGTGGGTGAAGCAGAAGTCCCTGCTGCTAGCTGTGGGAATGTGATTACAGTTGTGGCAAATAATATCTTCCACAAAAGAATTCCCCTATGCCAACTACCATCTGAACGCACCATCTGAAAGCTCTTCGCTTTGCTGATCAAGGACATGTCCTCTCCAAAATGCATGCTGCAGAATCGATGATGAACCACTCGTTTGACCTTCACAGTGATGGCACCATGAAACATCACAGGAAATACTTGGGCCACCAAATCACACTGGAGACACGGAAATTAATGAGTTACACTGTTGGCCATTGCATGTAAAGTTTTTAAAGACCTTGCTGATATCTACGAGCCTGAAGAAGCTGAGGCAAACGACCAGCTGATGCCAAAAAAACATGATCGGTCTAATGAACGACAGAGCTTCAGAGATTAAATCTTTTGACCAGAAATTTGACAAAAAGCAACAAGAAATCCAAAATACAGATGAATCCCTCCAGTTTCTGCATTGCAATGCACACTTTCCCCTTGGACTGAGCACAGAAGTGGACAATGCTTTAAAGGAACTAACCAAGGGTGAAACATTTGGCTGGGATCTTGACAAGAGCTTCAGGTGTTGCAGTGGGGCGATGTTTTGTTGTTGTGGAAGTGGTTGACTAAATGACATTCATGAAATGTCAATATTCAGTTCACCTTTAAGAGGACATATAGTTTAAAGAGTGAAGCTGTTACAACTTGATTCATTCCATTCTAACACACACTGACCACCTGAACAGGAAGGGTCAAAGTAGGCTGCACATCATGAGAAAGACAGAGGATAGGAAGGAGCAGCAGTCACCTCTACCACCCAGCAATAAATAGCAACTAATTCAGTTCAATTTAGTTTATTTTTATAGTGCAAAGTCACACCAAAAGTCATCTCAGGGCACTGGTCCAGGTGTAGTTTGAATTGAAAGAAGGACAACAAAAAATACAGTAGAGCAAGTTAAGACAGCAGCAGAGTGAGGAAATGTGGTGTGTTTGTCCTTCAGCAGGCTAAGCCTATAGCAGCATAACTAAGGGATAGCTCAGGAAACCCAAGACAACCCTAACTATAGGGATTATCAAAAAGGAAAGTCTTAAGCCTAGTCCTAAAAGTAGACAGGGGAGTCAGTCTCACACACCGAAACTGGAAGTTGGTTCCACAAGAGAGAAGCCTGATGATTGAAAGTTCTGCCTCATGTTCCACTTGTGGAAATTCTAAGAACCACAAGTAGTTTAAGAGTGAAGTTCTCTGTTAGGAAAATATAGAACAATAAGATCTTTAATATAAGATGAAGCTTAGTTGTTGAGAGCTTTGTATGTTAAAAGTAGGAGTTTTAGTTTTATTTTGAATCCTGGAGCCAATGAAGAGAAGCTAAAACTAGAGAAATATGATCTTTCCTTCTAACTCCCATCAGAACTCTGGCAGCAGCATTTTGGATCAGCTCAAGACTTTTTGAAGAGTTTTTTGGACACCCAGATAATAATAAATTACAATAGTCCAGCCTAGATGTGAGAAATGCATGGAGCAGTTTTTCTGCATCATTTTAAGACAACATGTTTCTAATTTTAGTGATATTACGTAGTTGGAGGAAAGCGGTCATGGTAACATTTTTAATGTGGGGGTTAAAAGACATATCCTGATCAAAAATAACACCAAGGTTCTTTACATTAGAACTAGAGGCCAAATTAATGCCATCCAGAGGAAGTGAAAGGCTGCAAAGTTTATTCCTAAGAGGCTCAGGTCTAAAAACCACAACCTCTGTCCTGCCTGAGTTTAAAAGTAGAAAATTAAGAGTCATCTAAGTTTTTATGTCTTTCAGACATGCTTGTAATCTAAGTAACTCATTGGATTCATCGGGTTTCATGGATAAATATAACTGCTTATCATCAGAATAACAATGATCATTTATCCCATGTTGTTTTATTACTTTACCACTGGAAGCATATATAAAGTAAAGAATATTGGCCCAATTACTGAACCCTGAGGAACTCCATGACAAACTTTGTTGTATGAAGAAAATTCATTAACAACATTAACAAATTGGAATTTATCAAATAAATCTGATTTAAACCATTTTGGAGCTGTTCCTGTAATTCCAATATCATGCTCAAGCCTCTGTATTGGAATATTGTGATCAGTTGTATCAAATGCAGCACTGAGACCTAACAGGACAAGTATGGACACATCTACAGTCTGAGGCCAGGGGAATATCATTAGTAACTTTCACCAGTGCTGTTTCTGTGCTATGATGAGCTCAAAACCCTAACTAAAACTCATCAAAAAGATTATTTCTGTCCATGTGTTCACACAATTGACTTGCAAATAATTTTTCAATTTTTTTTAGATAAATGAGAGATTATATAATTGGCCAGTACTCCTGAATGAGATTTGGGCTTCTTAAGTAAAGGTTTAATTACATAAACCTTAAAGTCACTAGAGACAAATTTGAGCAGATCCAAAATGGGGATATTAATTATAGGAAATACCTCTTTGAACAGCCTGGTTGGAATGGGATCTAGAAGATATGTTGATGGTTTGGATGAATCTAGTATTTTTGACAATTCGGAAAGCTTAACAGGAAGAAATCCAGTCCAAACACAAATCACTTCTAAAGCTGCCTCATCTGACAGGGAATCAGAGGCGATAGCAGGAAGGATGGTGTGAATTCTTTCTCTAATTGTGTTTATAAAGAATTTGTGAAGTCATCTCTCAGGATAGATGGTTCAACAGAAATAGGACTTTTCATTAATCTAGCGACAGTACTAAACAGAAACCTGTGGTTGTTCTTACTATCTTCTATTAAAGTTGAATAATATACAGTTGTGCTTTACAAAGGGCTTTCTTGTATGTCAGCAGGCTATTTCTCCAGGTTTAAAAGATAACTTCCATGTTAGTGGAGCGTCGTTTTCTTTACATCTTTCTAGATGCCTGTTTTAAAGTAAATAATTCTGAATTAAACCAAGGAGCCAGCTTGACATTTGACATTTTGGGTCAAACCAGTTGACTCTACTAAATTATTAAAGCTATCACTTTGAACATCTACATGAATATTCAGTTCCCCTACTATGATGACTTTATTAGTTTTCAATAATAAGTCAGACAAAAAATCTGAGAATTCAGACAAAAATTGAGAAAAAGAGCCTGGTGGATAATATATAACAACATTAACAACAAGTTAAAGTGTTTGTGATTTCCATTTTGGATGAGAAAGACTCCAAAGAGTTACAACTAATAATTGGTTTAGCAATAATCAATATTGCTGACTGAAAAATATCAGCTGCTCCACTTCGACCTGTTGTTGTACGAACATGAAACTTTAGATAATTAGCAGGAGTGGATTCATTTATGATAACAAAATCCTCCTATTGTAACCAGGTTTCTGTAAGAGGTTCTAGTTTAAACATTTGATATGTTTATAATGTTCAATTGTAAATAAAATATAGGTTTAAGATTTGCAAATCATTGCATTTTGTTTTTGCCTCTATTTTACACAACAAACCAACTTTTTCAGAATTACAGTTGTAAAAAAATGCTTATTTTTTTTCATTAATCAAACTAAGGCTGATTTCTTGCATTGCACTTATAATTGTTATATATGATATATATTTATTTCAGTACAGCAACAACCATCAAATCACACAACATTTTCTGAATATATAGCATTGTGTTAATGTTGTTATAGAACCTTTATATGTTGTCTTTCTGATTGTGAGCTCTCTGTTGTCTTGAGAGGGTCTGTATACACAAACACATGAACCTGTACACACATCTTTTTTGATACCTTAACTTTTTTCTAAGCAACTGTAAAATCACAAACTGGTTTCAGAATAAAGGTTGCAAACTTCTTTGTGTGTTGATAAATGTCATCAGGCCATCCAGTCTCGTCCCAGAAGGACACCAGTTGCTTGGAAACATCTGCCCCCATTGTGACTGACAGTTGTGGCGTTTATGGCACTTTTTATATGGACCTGATGGGCAACAGGATGAAGACCTTCAACAGTCCTGGGTGTTGTCCTAAAATGTCTCATGGCTTCCCTCATCTGCAAGGAGCTGAGACTATCAAGATCTTCTCTCAGCCCGCCTCCCAGTCCTCGTCCTGGAGCAGCCAGGAGGCTCTGCCCTGGAAACAGGCCATACGGCCTCAGCC
>NC_051442.1:25108530-25114203 GCF_001649575.2 Kryptolebias marmoratus
GGGGAGGGGAGGGGTAAATACAGTCCGGAAAATATAATACATTTATAAAATCTGTCAAACGAAGTTATTTACATTATGTATTCAGTGGTTTTACTTATTTTGCTTGAGTGTTTTTGTTATTTCAGCTTGTCAAGCACAGCATCTGCTGTACACATTCAGCATCCTTTGGGTTTTCTTAACTGCTGCCTGTCTGTCATGCACACATTTGTCTAGTTACGTTCTCTAAAATTCCACTACAGTATTCAAGTGCTCTTGTAGGCCCCATGCTGGCCTGGAAGCCTGATGCAGCTGCATAGATTCCTTATGCTGTACCTATGCAAGAGACAGTCACATTAATTGTTTATACTTTGTGATGGTAAATTTAAGCATTGTTTGTATTTTTTGCCATTTTCTTGATGTACGTGCAGGTGAACCTACAGACTGTGGTGAAGCTGCTGCTGGTTCTAGGTTGCTGCATTACTCTACATCACTGCACTTGGTGAATATGTTGCCTCCTCCACCAGTTATCCTCTCAAATGAGACTGCAGACAGAAATAGCCTTTCGTCAGATGAAGGGTAAGACAGATGTTCATCAAGCTCAGATTGAGGCTGAAACACGTGTTGGTATTAAACAGGTTTATATTGCAGAGTGATAACGGTCCAGATCTGTGGTTGTGCTAGATGCTCCATCTATCTATTTTCTTTACCTGCTTTGTCCTTTCTGGGTTGTGGAGGAGCTGGTGCCTATCTCCAGTGGTCATTGTACAAGAGGCAGAGTGCACACTGGATAGATTACAATTCCATCACATGACCACATAGAGACAAACAAGACAAACAAACATTCACATTTACATCTAGAGACGATTTAGAGTTACTAATTAACCTAACATGCATGTTTTTGGTCTGTGGGAAGAAACTTCTTTTCTTCTTCTTCTGCTGTTCCCTTTTCAGGGGTCGCTACGGAGAGTAATCCTCCTCCATCTAACTCTGGCTTCTGCATCCTCTGTCCTCACTCTAACCACGTCCATGTCCTCTCTAACTGCATCCATATATCTTCTCTTTGGTCTTCCTCCTTGTCTTTTTCCTGGCAGCTGCATCTCTAACATCCTTCTACCAATATACCCACTGTCCCTCCTCTGCACGTCCAGACCATCTCAGTCTGTCCTCTCTAACTTTATCTCCCAGTCCTTCAACCTGTGCTGTACCTCTGATGACCTCATTCCTAATCCTATCCATCCTTGTCCCTCCCAAGGAGACTTTCATTTCTAGTCTTTCAAGTGCACTTCTCCACCTCTCCAAGCTCTCTTCCACCTGTTCTCTGTTCTCACAGGGATTCCTGTCTGACCTCATCTGTTAGTCTGTCCATCATCAGAGCAAACAAGAAGGGGCTCAGAGCCGATCCTTGATGCAGTCCCACCTCCACAATGAAGCTATCTGTCACTCCTACAGCACACCTCACCACTGTCCTGCTGTCCCCATACATGCCCTGCTGTCCTCATCACTGTCCTGCTGTCCTCAGACATGTCCTGCTGTCCTCATACCTGTCCTGCTGTCCTCATACCTGTCCTGCTGTCCTCAGACATGTCCTGCTGTCCTCATACATGTCCTGTACCAGTCTAACAGACTTCTCTGCAGCTCTAATTTTTTTTACAACACCACAGCTCCTCCCTCAGCATTTGTTTGTATTCTTTTTCTAAATCCACAAAGACACAATGAAGTTCTTTCTGACCCTCTCTGTACTTCTCCATCAATGCAAAGATTTTATCTCTGGTGCTCTTTCTTGGCATAAAATCATACTGCTGCTCACAAATAGTCACCTCTTGTCTAAGTCTAGCTTCCGCAACTCTCTCCAAGAACTTCATTGTGTGGCTCATCAAGTTAATTGTTGCTACCATTCTGTACGTCACCCATGTTTTTAAAAATTGGCACCAGCACACTTCTCAATTCCTCAGGCATTTTCTCACTCTCAAAAATGACATTATTCGAGTCAAAAATCTCACTGCCATCTCTGCCTTTGACATTTCCATACCTCCACTGGTATGTCATCGGGTCCAGCTGCTTTCTCCTTCTTCATTCGCCACAATCTTTTCCAGTTACTGGTCCACAATTTCTATTTCTTGTACTTTTCTTTCCTTTTCATTCTCTTCATTCATTAGCTCCTCAAAGCTAATGAATGTCTAGTCTCTTCAGTCCTCTCTATGTCCTATTTCTTCCTGGCTCACCTCTTCCTCTGGATAACTTTCTGCACTTTACTATTCTACCACCAGGTCTCCTTATTATCTTTTCTCTGTTCAGATGACACACCAAGTATCTTCCTACCTGCCTCTGTAATCACTGTGGCTGTAGTAGCCCAGTCATCTGGAAGGTCTTTCTTACCACCCAGAGCCTTTAACAGCTTCATTCTCAATTCCTTACAACATTCTTCCTTCCTCACCTTCCACCATTTGGTCTTCTCTGCATTTACTCTTTTCTTTTTCCATCACTACAACAGTCATCCTACACACCACCATCTGATGCTGTCTGGCCACACTCTCCCTGCCACAACCTTACAGTCTGTAATCTCCCTCAGGTTACATCTTCTACACAGAATGTAGTCTACCTGCGTACTCCTGCCTCCACTCTTATAGATCACCCTGTGTTCCTCCCTCTGTTGGAAATAGGTGTTGACTACAACCATTTCCATCCTCCTGTCAAAATTTACCACCATCTGACAAATGAGTCTTGATGTCCTTCTAGGGGAGGTGTGTCTCTTGGACACATAACACATCTACCTTCCTGCTCTTCATCATGTCAGCCAGCTCTCTACCCTTGCCTGTCATTGTTCCTATGTTTAGAGTTGCTACCCTCAGTCCTACACTCTTGACTTTCCTCTTCCCTCCTCGTGGTCTTCGACTAACAGTAGCACAATTTCTGCTGGCACCATGTTTATCAACAGCACCAGTGGCTGTTGTTAACCCAGGCCTTGACCAATCCGGTATGGTGTGGCTTGGATAAACTCACATATTAGTTTTAGCAAAAGTGTTTTACGCCGAATGCCCTTAAGCGGAGTACCTGGACAAAACCCACACATGCATGAAAACAACATTTGAATTCCACACAGAAAGGCCGGGAGGCAAACAGCAACCTTCTTGCTATGAGGCAGCATCACTAACCACTGCTCTGACATTTTAGACGCTACAGTGATCTAGAATTGCAGAAACACTTTTGCTACCCTCTGTAGGTTAAGAGAAACTGTAAAGCCTGCCTGTCATTTGCATTTTGCTCAGGTCCAGTCGTTCCACTAAGCTAACAGAAGTCGTGAGCTCCCTCCAGTCAGTCTGTCCTGGATCAGGCCACTGTGGACTACAAGGACCCAAGAAGAACAGCTTCCCCTTCCACATGCATCTGTCCACAGCATCATATTCCACATCACTAGATGATAAGCAGGACGGCATGCAGACCTCACAGGAAGCCACTGAGTACCTGAACCTCAGTACCAAACCTGAGAGGAGCAGGTACACATGTTAATATTTATATGTAATATGTCAACATGGTTTTGCTCTTTACCTGCTATTTGTGTGCATAGTGATTCAGCATTCACATACTGTTCCTGTTTTTTTTTTCAATGTTTTTTGCAATCTAACTACTTTTGCATAATTTGTGCTTATTTAGTCATTCATTTATCAAAACCTTCACCTCAGGAGATGGGTGCTGTGACTTTTGGTTATTTTAAGTTTTAAATTTGATCAAATATTGAACTTTTTATTTATTTATTTATTTATTTTTACAAATATTTCTCCCATAGAAATACTGATAGAAATAATAACAGAAAGTCTTTAGATCCTTAAAAAAACATCCGCTTCAACATCCTGGCTCTGCTTTTGTTATCTTTAGCTGCTTTTAACTTTTGGCTCCCATATTGCTATTTTTAGCTTCCGTTGTGCTTCTTTTACCTTTTATCTTTTTATTTTGGCCTTAAAAACTCAGTTTCAACTTATTCAGCAAACTTCAACAAACTCATTCAGCACTCAGCATTAGCACTGCATTTTCACAACAAAATTTAATTTCCCTAGTTTAACTTTTACTGTAACCCCACCCTTTTTCATGTCAGCAGCATCCTTCCAGAGCAGCACCCCTCCCTGTCCCACCCTTTTACCTCCACCCTGAAGATCTGCTCCACACAGCAGGAGGATGACACCCACATGGCCGAGCCAGTCGAACATCGGTCCCACCTGCAGAGCTCCCCGTCTTCCTGTTACAGCGACTGGGACAACTCACTATGGAACACTTGGAGCTCAGCCATGGATAGCAATTTTGACAGCGCTCGCACTAGCCTCATCAGCTCTGTAGACAGCTGCTACACTCAGGATAGTGCCACGTTTGCCCGCCTGCTGGCTGTGGCAGCAGAAACCATGAGTGGAGTGTCTGTGACAGGTGAGAAAAAAAATAGGAGCTTATCTAAAAGATTAGTTTTACCTCACTATCTGTAAAATTGACTAAGATAAAGCCATTTTTCATTGGCTAATGTTGATTAGCTGTGGCAGCCATATTGAATTGGGGTGAATCCAAAAGTTAATCAGTTTTTGGATGTACAGTCAGTGATTACTTTCTAAGGGTTTCAATAAAATTTGTCCAGAGGCTCATGAGAAATTTTGCTAACATATAGGCATACAGACAAGGTAGATGCCAGCAAGTACACTATATTACCAAAGGTATTTGCTCGCCTCCCTTCAGACGCATTTGAACTTGAGTGGCATGCCATTCTTAATTTATAGGGTTGAATATGATGTTGGCCCACCCTTTACAGGTATAAGAGCTTCAACTCTTCTGGGAAGACTTTCCACAGGTTTAGGAGTGTTTATGGGAGTTTTTGACCATTCTTTCAGAAGCTTGTGTGAGATCAGACACTGATGTTGGATGAGAAGGCCTGGCTCACAGTCTCTGCTTTAATTCATCCTAAAGATGTTCTGTCAGGTTGAGGTCAGGACTCTATGCAGGCCAGTCAAGTTCTTCCACACCAAACTGGCTCATCCATGTCTTTATGGACCTTTCTTTGTCCCCTTGTGCTCAGTCATGTTGGAACAGGAAGGGGCCAACCCCCAAACTGTTCCCACAAAGTTGGGAGCATGGAATTGTCCAAAATGTCTAGGTATATTTTTGTGCAGATATATTTTAGTTAAACTCTCAAAGTATTTACTGGATGCACATCTAAAACTGATTCCCTTTTATTGTCAATCCATTTCAAAATGGGCACCATACGTAATCAACCATAGCCAATAAAAAAATGCCTGTAACGCACTCAGTTACAGTAATTGAGTATACATATATATTAAGGCTCTGGATGTTGTAGGGTTGTGTTGGTTAACGCGACTCTGCAGTATCGCGTGGACATCGGGGGCAGTTCCCCTGGATTGGCAGACCGGGGTGGTGGTCCCCTTATTCAAACAGGGGGACCGGAGGGTGTGTTCCAACTACAGAGGGATCACACTCTTAAGCCTCCCTGGTAAGGCCTATTTGGGGGTTCTGGAGAGGAGAGTCTGTCGGATAGTTGAACCTCAGATTCAGGAAGAGCAGTGTGGTTTTCGTCCTGGTCGTGGAACACTGGACCAGCTCTATACCTTCAGCAGGGTCCTTGAGGGTGCATGGGAGTTCGCCCAACCAGTCTACATGTGTTTTGTGGACTTGGAGAAGGCGTTCGACCGTGTCCCTCGGGGA
>NC_051442.1:25115094-25125687 GCF_001649575.2 Kryptolebias marmoratus
CTCGATTTACCGGTCGATCTACGTTCCTACCCTCATCTATGGTCACGAGCTTTGGGTAGTGACCGAAAGAATGAGATCGCAAATACAATGAAATGAGTTTCCTCCGCAGGGTGTCTGGGCTCTCCCTTAGAGATAGGGTGAGAAGCTCGGTCATCCGGGAGGGACTCAGAGTAGAGCCGCTGCTCCTCCACATCGAGAGGAGCCAGTTGAGGTGGCTCGGGCATTTGATTAGGATGCCTCCTGGACTCCTGGCTGGGGAGAGGGAAGTCTGGGTTTCCCTGCTTAGGCTGCGACCCGACCCCGGATAAGAGGAAGAAGAAGATGGACGGATGGATGGATGGGAGTCATCCTCAACCACAGAGTAAAAAACAGAGAGGGAGCACTCGTCACGTGATTATGACTCAATAGACAATCATCACCATTTTCAAAACCAAGTTGGAAATAAAATGGCGCTCTACTAATATGGAACAAATTTATTTAACCTGGAGACATAGCCCGCTGACATACAAGAAAATACTTTGTAAAGTTAGAACTGTATATCATTCACCTTTAATAGAGGAGAACAAGAACAGCCATCCTCAGATATCTGAATAAATGGCATCAGACTCGGGTATCAGAAAAAATAGCGTCAGGTATCCAGAAGCAAATGCAGAATAATCGAGCTGTTTATATTGTCATAAAATATTTTACTAATCTTAATAAATGACTCTCCAAAATCTAAGGTTTGTAGTATCTTTATAATAAAGGAGTGCTCAATTGAGTGAAATGCCTTATAAAAGTCATGGAAAATCATCAAAGCATTGGAAATAATAAAATTGGTATAATTAATTAAATTTAACAGCAGTTTATGATTAGAGCTAATGTGATGTTTGGGTATAAATCCACTTTGGTTTTCACTTCTAAAAAACTTTTCAGTCGCTTAGCATAAACCAGTGCCAAGGTTTTATTATCAATATTTAAAAGTGAAACTGGTCTCCAATTTTCTATTTTTAAAGAATCTTTGTCTGCCTTAGGTATCAGAGTTATCAGAGCCTGTTACATGGTTGTTGTCATTTCTTGCTTACTTTTACAATTCTTAAACATTAGTAAGAGATGAGCTCTGATTACACCTTTAAAGTCAAATGGATTAAAAATGTTTGGAGATGCCAGAATCTTTATGGAATTTTATTCCACACAACATGTTTAAAATTGTAGGAGCTTTAAAATTTTAGCTAAGTTGCAACTTCATTGTAACTAAGTTGACAATAAAACTCAAAGTTTTATCAACAGGCATTACTCTGATGGAAATTGTGTCACACACACACACTCTTTGTGGAATATTGATTGTGTTTGTGCTGATATCAGTTAGCTTTCTATTTGTGTTTGTAACAATGAAGATAAATAGTTTTTATCTGTGTGACTGACAACCTATATGTTTTTACATTTCCAATTTAAAAGAATAGTTTTCTTGGCGATAGGAAAATAAAAAATAGATTTTTAAAATTAGTTGTAACTTTGTCTACTTCTTTGTAACTGCTGATGAAACAGAGAAAGACCCTACAGCTCAACATGGTTCAAAGGTTTTCAGTTACATTGATCAGCTGTGCATTGTGTGTCTGATAATCCCATCCTGAGCATCTCTTTTTGAGTGATGTGACACTTAACAATGAAACATTGTCTTGTTCTGTGTTCAGACTTCTCCCCACCTCCCTCCCCCCTCAGCACCTTGTACCCAGACGATGAGGCGTTTGGGGAGCTGGAACCTGCTCCTGCGTGGGACTGGAGCATAGCCTGGATGGAGGAAATGGACGCCCAGTACAGAGCCCACTATCCCAGCAGAAACACTTAGAAGCTTTACTAAGACAGTGAAAGAAACAACAGAGACCTTTTGGATGATTTTGACTGGTTTACTGGTTCACTTTGAAAACTGTTTGGAGATGTAAATAGTTTATAGTCTCAATATTTTTCCACTCCTGCCTCTGAAATGTAATTAGAGGCATTTCCTTTACACCTTTACGAGATGCACATTTGATTTTGTCCGGAGTAGTTTTCTTGTTTTACTTCATTGCAATCCAGTTACTGTCTTTAAAATGAAGTAGTTTTTTTTCTGTATCTCCTACAGCGTATCCTTTCCTTTCTCTGAAAAAAGCATGAGTTTGTTCCCTTTGGATGTTCTCACCTGGTAGGTTCTGAACTACACAGAAGGGCTTCAGAACGTATTCAGACTTCCTTCATGTTTTTATGTTACGTTGCAAGCTTGATGCTACAATCATTTAAACTCAGTTTTCCTTCTGACACAGTACGTTTATTCACCTTGATTGGAGTCCACCTGTATTGTAATTGATGGGCAAGATTCCTTAGATCTCAGTGGCTCTATTTTTCTTACATGGAGCAAGTTTGAAACAAACAAGACTCTTCTAGGGTCTGGCTTGTACGTTTATATTGATCAGACGTAATGTGCAGAATTTTTTTTAAAAAGTTTTTTAGTGAATTCTGCATACTTTCCAAATCAATTATTCTCTTGTTCTTTTGGTGTTCTTCTACATGGGGATCATATATTAGTGTATTATTATAATATCTTTTTTTAACATTTGTTTGAGTTTTAGAAAGTTTACATAATTCTGAAATTTAGAATGGTGTTAGTAGAACAAATGCATGTATTTGGAGCAAATACCTAATTTTTTCACTTTATATTACTGACGTTTTAAGTGTTTTATCTATCTAAAATTAATGCTTTCTTCTTTGCAAACGTGTTCACTAATGATATCAGAAAACAACATTTTATAAGAAGATACTATATATATTTTGTACTCTTAACAATAAATTGATTTTACAGTTTAAATAAATGGAAAAAGTGGTGCTTAATCTAGTGTTGGCACACAAATAAATGTTTAAAACAAAATAAACAAGAAGCACATTCAGTCATTAAAACGCATAAATTCATTCAGCACATAGTCATTTAACCTGCAGGGGGCAGTGATATGTGTGTGTGTGTGTGGTCATATCATGGCGACCAAAAACCTTGTCCCCATAAGGAAGATGGGTTTAAATTACTATATAAAGCATTCTATGGGTGCTGGTGAAGTTTCAGGCATTGGCCCATAGCACATGATTTTCTGTTCATTTGTGTTAAGGTGTGTGTACAAATACTGCCCCCTTATAGTTTCAGATACCACCTTCTTCCTGGTCCCCAAGAAGAAGGATTTGGCAAGAACTTGAAATTATTAGTTTTGAAAGACAATATCAACTTGAAAGACAAAATGCAAAACTCCATTTGAAAATGGACATTTTTCTATGAATTTGGACTCCAGTGATTCATTACTTAGATGTTTGATTCTGGAGAAATACCCACTGTCAAGAACTGATCGTATGTATGTATATTGTGTGTTCTTGTGTGTATTGATCTTTAATAAAAGTTTTAAAAAGACAAATATGGAGTTCATTGTGTGAATTTATTAATAAAGCAGTATAAAACTTATGCAGAGTGCATAAAAAACACTATCATCATAAAAACATCAAGTATACAGTAAAACCATTCAGCAAAATCATCAAGCAAATACACATGAAAATCATCAAAATCATCTAGAAAATATCAATTCATCAAATTCAAAGGGACCATCAAGCAAAATATCATCAAACAAATATTGTTCAAAAATACTGATTAATGTTCCACTTACTACTAATCTAGGCAGCTCTAAACAGGTGGGCTTTTAGCCTTGATTTAAAGGAACTGTGTTTCAGCTGTTTTGCAGTTTTCTGGAAGTTTGTTCCAGATTTGTGGTGCATAGAAGCTGAATGCTGCTTCTCCATGTTTGGTTCTGGTTCTGGGGATGCAGAGTAGACCAGAACCAGAAGACCTGAGTGTTCTGGAAGGTTGATACAACAACAGCAGATCTTTAATGTATTGTGGTGCTAAACCGTTCAGTGATTTATAAACTAACAACATTATTTTAAAGTCTATTCTCTGAGCTCCAGGGAGCCAGTGTAGGGACTTTAAAACCGAGGTGATGTTCTCTAACTTCCTGGTTTTACTGAGAACATGAGCAGCTGCAGCTGTTTGATTGATTTTTTAGTCAGACCTGTGAAGACACTGGTGCAGTAATCAATGCGGCTAAAGACAAATGCATGGATGAGTTTCTCTAGATCTTGCTGGAACATTAGTCCTTTAATCCTGGAAATGTACTTCAGGTGGTAGAAGGCCGACTTTGTGACTGTCTTAATGTGGCTCTGAAGGTTCAGGTCCGAGTCCATCACTACACCCAGATTTCAGGCCTGATCACTAGTTTCTAGCTGTAATAGTTAGTTTTTCAAAAATGTCTGAAATTGTATGGCCATGGAACTTCTACAGATTGTAAATATGTCTCTGCTCTCAGGTATTTTCCCACAGGCCCTAAAAACGGCCGTCATTAAGCCACTCTTAAAAAAGAACAACCTTGACACTTCACTATTAAGTAACTACAGGCTTATATCAAACCTTCCCTTTTTGAGTAAAATCATTGAAAAAGCTGTCTTCCTACAACTTCATCACTTCTTGACATTGAACAACTGTTTTGATGTCTTTCAGTCTGGTTTTCGACCACATCATAGCACTGAGACCACTCTTGTTAAAATCTGCAACGACATTCGGATGAATACAGATGATAGTAAGATTAGAGTCCTAGTATTACTGGATCTCAGCGCTGCAGTCAATACGGTTGACCATATCATATTACTAGACAGGCTGGAGAAATGGGTGGGACTCTCTGGCACGGTGCTAAATTGGTTTGAGTCTTATTTAAAAGACAAGGATTTTTTTGTGTCTATAGGTGACCACAAATCTGAGCGAAGAAATAAGACCTGCGGGGTTCCCCAAGGCTCCATTCTGGGCCCCCTGCTGTTCAACATCTATATGCTCCCACTGGCTAAGATATTAACGAACAATAAAATACGTTATCATAATTATGCGGATGACATCCAAATTTATATAACCATATCACCAGGAGAATATAGTCCAATTCAAGCGTTGACCAGATGTATTGACAAAATAAATGACTGGATGTGCCGAAATTTATTTCAGTTAAACAAAGACAAAACTGAAATAATAGTTTTTGGAGCTAAGGATGATAGACTAAAAGTTAGCACTCTGCTTCAATCAGTGATGCTAAAAACTAGTAACCAAGTCAGAAATCTGGGAGTAGTTATGGACTCAGACCTGAATTTTAACAGCCACATAAAAATAGTTCTGAAGTCAGCCTATTATCACTTAAAGAATATATTGAGGATCAAAGAACTAATGTCTCAGCAGGACTTAGAAAAGCTTTTCCACACACTTATTTTAGTAGATTAGACTACTATAATGCTGGTCTCCCCAAAAAGTCGATCAGGCAGCTGCAGTTAATTCAGAATGCTGCTGCTCGAGTCCTCACAAGGACCAAGAAAAGGGAACATATAACCCCAGTTCTTAGATCTCTGCACTGGCTACCCGTCTGTCAAAGAATTGATTTTAAAATACTATTATTGGTCTACAAAGCACTGAATGGTTTAGGACCAAAATACATTTCTGATATGCTGGTCTGCTATGAACCTCCCAGAGCCCTCAGGTCAGTAGGGACTGGCCTGCTTTCTGTTCCCAGGGTCAGAACTAAACACGGAGAGGCAGCTTTCAGCTTTTATGCTACTAAAATGTGGAACAAACTCCCTGTAGGCTGCAGGTCTGCTGAAGCTCTTTGCTGTTTTAAATCAACTTTTCTATTCACTGCTGCCTTTCCTTAAAGCTGACCCACACTGCTCTTATCTGTTATTTCATTTTATTTACTGTTTTATCTAAGTTGTTTATTTATCTCTTAGCTGACTTTTGGTACTCTTAGTTAGCCTTACAGTACCTTTTGTCACAGTTCACCTGTTCCTGCCTAGCCTCCTGCTTCTGGTTCACAGTTCATCATGCCACAGAACTTTTCCACAGTCTCAGACCCCACCCATGTTGCCATGCCACAGTCCCAGTGTTTTTCCACAGTCTCATGCCACGCCCCCGTTTCCATGCCTACGCAATCACTGCCATTAGTCTCACCTGCCACAGCCTGTATTTAAGTCCTCTGTCCACAGCCACTAGTTGCCAGATTATTGAACGGTCTTGACTTAGTAAATGTCCAGCAATCTACTCATGCTCTTCCCTGCTTTCACGTCAACGAACTCTTGCCTGAACCACAACCCTCCTTTTTTGCCTGCTCCCTGCCGGAAACCGCCACAGACTCAGCTTACTGGTTATCAACCACACTTCCCCCCTCTGGACCCCGATTCCTGGTTGGTTCTTCTTTGGATTTGGTTTCTGACATCTGACTCCCCGGTTTTGACCTCTCGCCTGCATCTGGACTCTCTCTCTGGCCCAAGCCCCTCATCGACAATACCAGGCTATTCTAGTACTCATCTCTCGTTAGCCTTACCTGCTCCAAGGCTCCCTCTGTGCCATCCCAAGGGTCACATCCTGAGACTTCACATTCCTACTAGTCCTAGTGCCGAAATAAACATCTTAAAACTTTGCCGTTGTCTGTCGATTCTGAGTCCAGTTTCATTGAGCCTTGTCACCTTTATTTTATCTTAGTTTTTACCATGTAGACCTTTTATTAAACTATTAAAATGTTTTTAACTCTTAGCTGGCCATCGGTACCCTTAGTTGGCCTTTGGTATCTATAATTCAGTTTTTATCACGTCTCATTAACTGAGGTTATTTAAATCCTAGTCTAGTTTATGTTCACTTTCATTATATCCTAGTTTGGTTTTCCTCGGTTTATTTTTATTTTTAGTTTATTTTTAGTATGACTTGTTTTAGATAAGTTTTACTCTGTATTTTTATGTAACTTTAAATTCAGTGTGTGTTTTCATGGCTTCTGTTCGGCTGAGGTTTTTAAATTCTAGTTTAGTTTGTTATATTGTAGTTTGGTTCTACTCAACTTATCCTTGGTTTATCTTTAGTATGACTTAGTCTTATTTAGTGTCTCATGTTTTAGTTATGTTTAGCTCTATATTTTCAATATGTTTTATGACTCTGTATTTTTATGTTCGCATGTTGTACAGCACTTTGTACTGCCCTGTTGCTGAAAAGTGATATATAAATAAATTTGACTTTGACTTTAATACCTGAAGCTGCGCGCTGACTCTTGATTGTTCCTCTTTATGTCCAAAGATAATAATTTCAGTCTTGTTTCTGTTCAGCTGGAGAAAGTTTTGGCACATCCATGCAGTGATTTGTTCTAAGCATCTGTTCAGTGCTAGGATAGGTTCAGAGTCACCTGGTGACATCGTAATATAGAGCTGTGTATCATCTGCATAGTTATGGTAACTAATGTTATTACTTGTTATAATCTGGGCTAGTTGGAGCATGTAGATATTAAATAGAAGGGGTCCCAGGATTGAACCTTGGGGTACTCCACATGTGACTTCTGTTCGCTCTGAAGAGAAGTTGCCTATTGACAAAGAGATCCCTGTTCTTTGGGTAGGATTCAAACCAATTAAGTGTCCTGCCAGAGAGTCTGACGCAGCTCTTCAGATATTTCAATAATATATTATGGTCAACAGTGTCAAATGCTGCACTGAGGTCCAACAGAACCAGCACTGTGGTTCTTCCATAGTCTGTATTTGTGTGGACTAAAGGTGTCAACGTTTGTGCAAATATCTAGGAAGCTAATATTCAACACTGCAGTTTGTTTATCCAAAGTCATTTTTGAATTAGAGTTATTTTGTAATGAAGAATGGACAAATGTTTTGGTCTCTAGATCTGCATTGCTATTGAAGCCATAAGGCAAAAAACTAACAACAAAAGAATTTTACAGCTTATTGACCCAAGTGGACTGTACACAACTTAAGAACCTTTCAATTTTAATAAAAGTTAAAAGTAAAAATGTACATTGTATTTCTTGCACTTCATAATTAAAATTCCTTTGTGTTTACTTATAAATAAATTGTCAATAATATATATTTAAGCTTGGGTATGTGAAACAAAAAAAAAACTTAAAATATCCAAGGGGTTTAAATTCTCTGTTTTTGTCAGTGACTTTGCAGCAATCACCTTTCTGAGATTAATGTAGGAAACTGTAATAGTTAACTGCATTGGGCGCACATTACATTGAGCTTCCTTCACCAGTTCCTGATGTTTAGGAGCGAAATAGTAGCTGTGGAGATTAAAGCTCCATTTAAACAAAAGAAACCTCTAGTAGAACCTAACGAAGTTTGAGTGGCTATTTGCCACAAACAGCTAGGGGCTGGAAAAGACACCTCCTCTTCCAGAGCAGCACCTTCAGTGAATGCAGATATTAAAGTAATTTCATTATGTCTGCATTATTTCATTCTGATTAAAAAAACCCTGTTGGGACAACTAAATGTTGTTACCAAAACAACAGAGTTTATACTGAGGTTGAACGAGTTAGCAGGTAATGTTAATCATCACCTGCTAGAACATTCTTGCCGTGCTGCAACAAGCTACATTATTAGAACTGCTCTATCACTAGTACCTGTAACCTTTGCTATCTTAGTAGTGTTTTTACTTTAAAAAAAACCAATCACAGATACTTACTTGTAAAGTGCAGATGTGACAAACTACATCAGTTTTGAATCTTGGCAGGATGCATAACTCAACTCCACCTCTAAAAAGCCTCTCTGATGTTTACCCTCATTTATTTATTTTTTTTTTGAGAAAACGGTAAGGTGGCAGCCCAGGGAGGGGCTGCCACCTTATCGTGGTGGAGTGTTTGAGTGTCCCAATGATCCTAGGAGCTATGCTGTCAGGGGCTTCATGCCCCTAGCAGGGTCACCCAAGGCAGACAGGTCCTAGGTGAGGGATCAGACGAAGTGCAGCCCAAAGACCCCTTATGATGAGTCAAAATATTGGATTTAGTATTCCCTCACCTGGACGTGGGTCACTGGTGTTATATTTGTGTTTGATATTAACCAGGCTTTTCGTGTTGCTCAAACACTTTTATTAAAGTATCTTTTCTATGGGTCTCATACTGGTTACTCACAGGTGTGTCCAATAAAAAATCACCGTATGTCTCACATTTATGCATTCACTCATGACTGCCACCTAGTGACATTAACATAATCCATTCAATCATCAGATCCTCCTTTCTTTAAAGTAAAAATGTTACAAGAACAAAACAACAACATACATCACACGAGGCCCATAGCATAATACAAATAGCTTGAAGAAGGAGTCCTATCAGGCCTTCTTGGCCTGTTGGACTCCGGAAGCAGCTGACAGGTACCGGCAGTCCAAGAGGCATGCGGCTCGGGTGGTCACTGAGGCAAAAACTTGGGCATGGGAGGAGTTCGGAGAGGCCATGGAGAAAGACTTCCATATGGCTTCGAGGTGATTCTGGTCCACCATACGGCATCTCAGGAGGGGAAAGCAGTGCAGCACCAACACTGTTTATAGTGGGGATGGTGTGCTTGCCACAGAGGTGGTTAAAAAGCTCCTCGGTGGCAAGGCTCCAGGGGTGGATGAGATTCGCCTGGAGTTCGCACGTCGAGAGGAGCCAGTTGAGGTGGCCCGGGCATCTGGTGAGGATGCCTCCTGGACGCCTCCCTGGTGAGGTGTTCTGGGCACGTCCCACCGGGAGGAGGCCCAGAGGAAGACCCAGGATACGCTGGAGGGACTATGTTTCTCGACTGGCCTGGGAACGCCTTGGGATTCCCCCGGAGGAGCTGGCCCAAGTGGCTGGGGAGAGGGAAGTCTGGGTCTCCCTGCTTAGGCTGCTGCCCCCACTCTCATACTTTACTTTCCTAATTGTCCTTGCAGTAGTGGGGGAAACCCCCTTCTCGCTGCCCTTCCCCAAACACAGAAATGGTTTGGCTGCAGAGAAAACTTCTGACTTTAAGTTTATTAGGTTGCCCCAGTGCTGGACTAAAAGCCCGGTGCACTACAGGCAGAAAAGAAAATAAAGCAGCCTCAGTCGGTCCATTCGTTTTGGGTCAGGCAGCCTAATATAAAGAAATGGTACCGCGACGGTCACTGCGACACATCTCAAAGTCCAGGCAGCGCCTGCTTTCGGCTCACTCTCCGCTCCATGTTCACCTAATGTTAATACCAGTCCTGTCCTTTCCACTGCAGACAGGATCTGGACTGGATGTGAGCGGACATGAATACTGCTGTAAAACTCAATTGCTAAGGAAAGGATCACCCCACAGCATTTGGAGTTCACACCTAAAAATATCACATAATCAGTAACAAAAATACTGTACCAACAATTTGAAACGCAGCATAAAGCCAAATGTCTAGATGTCCCAATCCTGATACCCATACATGTGAAATTTTAATAAAAGTTGAGATTCATTTGTCAAAAATTTGTTTATCTATCTTTACCCTGATAACTCTTTTGATATGTTATTAATATTTTTACATCATGACTGAAGACGCCTTTATTTATAAAGGACATTTAATACCATTCCATATTAGATTCTCGAAAATATCGGTCATCGTTATGTTGCTGTATAGTGTTTTAAGATCTTGTTTTATGTGCTCCTTTTTAACTTTGAGTAGCAGCCCCTCTAAAGGTCTCTGCATGGTCCTGAACGTGTGTAAGTAGCAGTTCTCAATCCCAACAAGACATTTTTGACCAGTCCTGGGGTCAGGAAAATTTTACCTGG